>NW_026088494.1:0-129783 GCF_022605725.1 Anthonomus grandis grandis
AAATAGAACAATTAATCATTATTGCATTGTCCGATCTGATTCCAATTTAATCTTTGAAGTTCATGTGATGGACTGTAAATTATATTTAAATTTTTTCTTATGAATTGTTTTTTAAAAAAATAATTATATCTCACTCTATTACTGTTATCTATTATTCGAATAGAATTTGAACTTACTATTTCGCATATACAAGATAGCCAAATGATGTTTTTTACGGTTTGAACACAACCAGAATTAAGAAAATATAATAACTGATAGCGTTAAAGATTGTTCCGTTTTAATTTTAATTTAATTTTTAGATATAATTTGATTAACCCTAAATTACTTTTAAAATTATTTTGATGTATTTTGTTTAAAAAAAATAGTCATATCTCACTCAATTACGGTTATCTATTATTCAAATTTATTTTAAAATTAATATTTAGGTTAATCATTATAGCATGACCCAAATGATCCTTTTTAAGTTTTGGACATAACCAGGGTTAAGAAAATAGAACAATTAATCATTATAGCATTGTTCGATTTTATTCCAATTTAATTTTTGATGTTCATTTGATGTACTGTAAATTATTTTTAAAATTTTTCTTGTGAATTGTTTTTTAAAAAAATAATTATATCTCACTCTATTACTGTTATTTATTATTCGAATATAATTTACATTTACTATTTCGCATATTCAAGATAGCCAAATGATGTTTTTTACGGTTTGAACACAACCAGAATTAAGAAAATATAATAACTCTTCGCATTAACGATTGTTCCAATTTAATTTATAGATATAATTTGATTAACCCTAAATGATTTTTAAAAATAGTTTTATGTATTATATTTTAAAAAAATAGTCATATCTCACTCAATTACGGTTATCTTTTATTTAAATATAATTTAAAATTAATATTTAGAATTGGTTGGCGATTGTTCCAACTTAATTTTAATTAAATTTTTAGATATCATTTGATTAACCCTAAATAATTTTTAAAAATAATTTTAAGTATTATGTTTTACAAAAATAGTCATATCTCACTCAATTACGGTTATCTATTATTCAAATTTATTTTAAAATTAATATTTAGGTATACAAGTTGACTCAATTGATCCTTTTTAAGTTTTGGACATAACCAGGGTTAAGAAAATATAACAATTAATCATTATAGCATTGTCCGATTTGATTCCAATTCAATCTTTGAAGTTCATTTGATGGACTGTAAATTATTTTTAAAATTTTTCTTATGAATTGTTTTTTAAAAAAATAACTATATCTCACTCTATTACTGATATCTATTATTCGAATATAATTTAAATTTACTATTTCGCATATACAAGATAGCCAAATGATGTTTTTTGCGGTTTGAACACAACCAGAGTTAAGAAAATGAAATAACTAATAGCGTTGGCGATTGTTCCGTTTTAATTTTAATTCAATTTTTAGATATAATTTGATTAACCCTAAATGATTTTTAAAAATATTTTGATATATTGTGTTTAAAAAAAATAGTCATATCTCACTCAATTACGGTTATCTATTGTTCAAATTTATTTTAAAATTAATATTTAGGTTATACAAGATGACTCAATTGATCCTTTTTAAGTTTTGGACATAACCAGAATTATGAAAATAGATTTCTATTACCTATAGCTATTGTTCCGATATGATTTCAATTAAATTTTTAGATATAATTTGTTTAACCCTAAGTAATTTTTTAAAATATTTTGATGTATTGCGTTTAAAAAAAATAGTCATATCTCGCTCAATTACGCTTATCTATTATTCAAATTTATTTTAAAATTAATATCTAGGTTATGAAAGATGAGCCAAATGATCCTTTTTTAGTTTTGGACATAACCAGGGTTAAGAAAATAGAACAATTAATCATTATAGCATTGTCCGATTTTATTCCAATTTAATCTTTGAGGTTCATTTGATGGACTGTAAATTATTTTTAAAATTTTTCTTGTGAATTGTTTTTAAAAAAAATAATTATATCTCACTCTATTACTGTTATTTATTGTTCGAATATAATTTACATTTACTATTTCGCATATACAAGATAGCCAAATGATGTTTTTTACGGTTTGAACACAACCAGAATTAAGAAAATATAATAACTCTTCGCGTTAACGATTGTTCCGATTTAATTTTAATTTAATTTTTTGATATAATTTGATTAACCCTAAATGATTTTTAAAAATATTTTAATATATTGTGTTTAAAAAAAATAGTCATATCTCACTCAATTAGGGTTATCTATTATTTAAATTTATTTTAAAATTAATATTTAGGTTATACAAGATGAGTCGAATGATCCTTTTTAAGTTTTGGAGATAGCCAGAGTTAAGAAAATGTAATTAATAATAGCGTTAACGACTGTTCCGATTTAATTTTTAGATATAATTTAATTTACCCTAAATGATTTTTAAAAATATTTTAATGTATTGTGTTTGAAAAAATAGTCATATCTCACTCAATTAAGGTTACTTATTATTCAAATTATTTTAAAATTCATATTTAGGTTATACAAGCTGACCCAAATAATGCCTTTTAAGTTTTGGACATAACCAATGTTTAGAAAATAGTACAATTAATCATTATAGCATTGTCCGATTTGATTCCAATTTAATTTTTGAAGTTCATTTGATGTACTGTAAATTATTTTTAAAATTTTTCTTATGAATTGTTTTTTAAAAAAATTATTATATCTCACTCTATTACTGTTATCTATTATTCGAATATAATTTATATTTACAATTTCGCATATACAAGATAGCCAAATGATGTTTTTTACGGTTTAAACACAACCAGAGTTAAGAAAATGTAATAACTAATAGCGTTAACGATTGTTCCGATTTAATTTTAATTTAATTTTTAGATAAAATTTGATTAACCCTAAAAGATTTTTAAAAAGATTTTAATGTATTGTGTTTAAAAAAAATAGTCATATCTCACTCAATTACGGTTATCTATTATTCAAATTTATTTTAAAATTAATATTTAGGTTATATAAGATGACACAAATGATCCTTTTTAAGTTTTGGACATAACCAGGGTTAAGAATATAGAACAATTAGTCATTATGGCATTGTCTGATTTGACTCCAATTTAATTTTTGAAGTTCATTTGATGTACTGTAAATTAATTTTAAAATTTTTCTTATACATTGTTTTTTAAAAAAATTATTATATCTCACTCTATTACTGATATCTATTATTCGAATATAATTTAAATTTACTATTTCGCATATACAAGATAGCCAAATGATGTTTTTTGCGGTTTGAACACAACCAGAGTTAAGAAAATGTAATAACTAATAGCGTTGGCGATTGTTAAGATTTAATTTTAATTCAATTTTTAGATATAATTTGATTAACGAATGATTTTTAAAAATATTTTGATATATTGTGTTTAAAAAAAATAGTCATATCTCACTCAATTACGGTTATCTATTATTCAAATTTATTTTAAAATTGATATTTAGGTTATACAAGATGACTCAAATGATCCTATTTAAGTTTTGGACATAATCAGGGTTAAGAAAATAGAACAATTAATCATTATTGCATTGTCCGATTTGATTCCAATTTAATTTTTGAAGTACATTTGATGTACTGTAAATAATTTTTAAAATTTTTCTTATGAATTGTTTTTTAAAAAAATAATTATATCTCACTCTATTACTGTTATCTATTATTCGAATATTATTTAAATTTACTATTTCGCATATACGAGATAGCCAAATGATGTTTTTTGCGGTTTGAACGCAACCAGAGTAAAGAAAATGTAATAACTAATAGCGTTGGCGATTGTTCCGATTTAATTTTAATTCAATTTTTAGATATAATTTGATTAACCCTAAATGATTTTTAAAAATAGTTTTATGTATTACGTTTAAAAAAAAATAGTCATATCTCACTCAATTACGGTTATCTATTATTCAAATTTATTTTAAAATTAATATTTAGGTTATACAAGATGACTCAAATGATCCTATTTAAGTTTTGGACATAATCAGGGTTAAGAAAATAGAACAATTAATCATTATTGCATTGTCCGGTTTGATTCCAATTTAATTTTTGAAGTACATTTGATGTACTGTAAATTATTTTTAAAATTTTTCTTATGAATAGTTTTTAAAAAAAATAATTATATCTCACTCAATTACGGTTATCTATTATTATTCAAATTTATTTTAAAATTAATATTTAGGTTATACAAGATGACTCAAATGATCCTATTTATGTTTTGGACATAATCAGGGTTAAGAAAATAGAACAATTAATCATTATTGCATTGTCCGGTTTGATTCCAATTTAATTTTTGAAGTACATTTGATGTACTGTAAATTATTTTTAAAATTTTTCTTATGAATTGTTTTTTAAAAAAATAATTATATCTCACTCTATTACTGTTATCTATTATTCGAATATAATTTATATTTACTATTTTCCATATACAAGATAGCCCAATGTTTTTTTTTACGGTTTGAACACAACCAGAGTAAAGAAAATGTAATAACTAATAGCGTTGGCGATTGTTCCGATTTAATTTTAATTCAATTTTTAGATATAATTTGATTAACCCTAAATGATTTTTAAAAATAGTTTTATGTATTACGTTTAAAAAAAAATAGTCATATCTCACTCAATTACGGTTATCTATTATTCAAATTTAATTTAAAATTAATATTTAGGTTATACAAGTTGACTCAATCGATCCTTTTTAAGTTTTGGACATAACTAGGGTTAGGAAAATATAACAATTAATCATTATAGCATTGTCCGATTTGATTTCAATTTAATCTTTGAAGTTCATTTGATGGACTGTAAATTATTTTTAAAATTTTTCTTATGAACTGTTTCTTAAAAAAATAACTATATCTCACTCTATTACTGATATCTATTATTCGAATATAATTTTAATTTACTATTTCGCATATACAAGATAGCCAAATGATGTTTTTTGCGGTTTGAACACAACCAGAGTTAAGAAAATGTAATAACTAATAGGGTTGGCGATTGTTCCAATTTAATTTTAATTTAATTTTTAGATGTAACTTGATTAACCCTAAATGACTTTTAAAAATATTTTAATGTATTGTGTTTAAAAAAAATAGTCATATCTCACTCAATTACGGTTATCTATTATTCAAATTTATTTTAAAATTAATATTTAGGTTATACAAGATGGCTCAAATGATCCTATTTAAGTTTTGGACATAATCAGGGTTAAGAAAATAGAACAATTAATCATTATTGCATTGTCCGGTTTGATTCCAATTTAATTTTTGAAGTACATTTGATGTACTGTAAATAATTTTTAAAATTTTTCTTATGAATTGTTTTTTAAAAAAATAATTATATCTCACTCTATTACTGTTATCTATTATTCGAATATTATTTAAATTTACTATTTCGCATATACGAGATAGCCAAATGATGTTTTTTGCGGTTTGAACGCAACCAGAGTAAAGAAAATGTAATAACTAATAGCGTTGGCGATTGTTCCGATTTAATTTTAATTCAATTTTTAGATATAATTTGATTAACCCTAAATGATTTTTAAAAATAGTTTTATGTATTACGTTTAAAAAAAAATAGTCATATCTCACTCAATTACGGTTATCTATTATTCAAATTTATTTTAAAATTAATATTTAGGTTATACAAGATGACTCAAATGATCCTATTTAAGTTTTGGACATAATCAGGGTTAAGAAAATAGAACAATTAATCATTATTGCATTGTCCGGTTTGATTCCAATTTAATTTTTGAAGTACATTTGATGTACTGTAAATTATTTTTAAAATTTTTCTTATGAATAGTTTTTTAAAAAAATAATTATATCTCACTCAATTACGGTTATCTATTATTATTCAAATTTATTTTAAAATTAATATTTAGGTTATACAAGATGACTCAAATGATCCTATTTATGTTTTGGACATAATCAGGGTTAAGAAAATAGAACAATTAATCATTATTGCATTGTCCGGTTTGATTCCAATTTAATTTTTGAAGTACATTTGATGTACTGTAAATTATTTTTAAAATTTTTCTTATGAATTGTTTTTTAAAAAAATAATTATATCTCACTCTATTACTGTTATCTATTATTCGAATATAATTTATATTTACTATTTTCCATATACAAGATAGCCCAATGTTTTTTTTTACGGTTTGAACACAACCAGAGTAAAGAAAATGTAATAACTAATAGCGTTGGCGATTGTTCCGATTTAATTTTAATTCAATTTTTAGATATAATTTGATTAACCCTAAATGATTTTTAAAAATAGTTTTATGTATTACGTTTAAAAAAAAATAGTCATATCTCACTCAATTACGGTTATCTATTATTCAAATTTAATTTAAAATTAATATTTAGGTTATACAAGTTGACTCAATCGATCCTTTTTAAGTTTTGGACATAACTAGGGTTAGGAAAATATAACAATTAATCATTATAGCATTGTCCGATTTGATTTCAATTTAATCTTTGAAGTTCATTTGATGGACTGTAAATTATTTTTAAAATTTTTCTTATGAACTGTTTCCTAAAAAAATAACTATATCTCACTCTATTACTGATATCTATTATTCGAATATAATTTTAATTTACTATTTCGCATATACAAGATAGCCGAATGATGTTTTTTGCGGTTTGAACACAACCAGAGTTAAGAAAATGTAATAACTAATAGGGTTGGCGATTGTTCCAATTTAATTTTAATTTAATTTTTAGATGTAACTTGATTAACCCTAAATGACTTTTAAAAATATTTTAATGTATTGTGTTTAAAAAAAATAGTCATATCTCACTCAATTACGGTTATCTATTATTCAAATTTATTTTAAAATTAATATTTAGGTTATACAAGATGGCTCAAATGATCCTATTTAAGTTTTGGACATAATCAGGGTTAAGAAAATAGAACAATTAATCATTATTGCATTGTCCGGTTTGATTCCAATTTAATTTTTGAAGTACATTTGATGTACTGTAAATTATTTTTAAAATTTTTCTTATGAATTGTTTTTTAAAAAAATAATTATATCTCACTCTATTACTGTTATCTATTATTCGAATATAATTTATATTTACTATTTCCCATATACAAGATAGCCAAATGTTTTTTTTTACGGTTTGAACACAAACAGAGTAAAGAAAATGTAATAACTAATAGCGTCGGCGATTGTTCCGATTTAATTTTAATTCAATTTTTAGATATAATTTGATTAACCCTAAATGATTTTTAAAAATAGTTTTATGTATTACGTTTAAAAAAAAATAGTCATATCTCACTCAATTACGGTTATCTATTATTCAAATTTATTTTAAAATTAATATTTAGGTTATACAAGTTGACTCAATTGATCCTTTTTAAGTTTTGGACATAACTAGGGTAAAGAAAATATAACAATTAATCATTATAGCATTGTCCGATTTGATTTCAATTTAATCTTTGAAGTTCATTTGATGTACTGTAAATTATTTTTAAAATTTTTCTTATGAATTGTTTCTTAAAAAAATAACTATATCTCACTCTATTACTGATACCTATTATTCGAATATAATTTTAATTTACTATTTCGCATATACAAGGTAGCCAAATGATGTTTTTTGCGGTTTGAACACAAGCAGAGTTAAGAAAATGTAATAACTAATAGCGTTGGCGATTGTTCCGATTTAATTTTAATTCAATTTTTAGATATAATTTGATTAACGAATGATTTTTAAAAAAATTTTGATATATTGTGTTTAAAAAAAATAGTCATATCTCACTCAATTACGGTTATCTATTATTAAAATTTAATTTAAAATTAATATTTAGGTTATACAAGATGACTCAAATGATCCTATTTAAGTTTTGGACATAACCAGTGTTCCAATTTAATCTTTGAAGTTCATTTGATGGGCTGTAAATTATTTTTAAAATTTTTCTTATGAATTGTTTTTTAAAAAAATAATTATATCTCACTCTATTACTGTTATTTATTATTCGAATATAATTTACATTTACTATTTTGCATATACAAGATAGCCAAATGATGTTTTTTACGGTTTGAACACAACCAGAATTAAGAAAATATAATAACTCTTCGCATTAACGATTGTTCCGATTTAATTTATAGATATAATTTGATTAACCCTAAATGATTTTTAAAAATATTTTGATATATTGTGTTTAAAAAAAATAGTCATATCTCACTCAATTACGGTTATCTATTATTCAAATTTATTTTAAAATTAATATTTAGGTTATACAAGATGACTCGAATGATCCTTTTTAAGTTTTGGACATAACCAGGGTTAAGAAAATAGAACAATTAATCATTATAGCATTGTCCGATTTGATTCCAATTTAATCTTTGAAGTTCATTTGATGTACTGTAAATTGATTTTAAAATTTTTCTTATGAATTGTTTTTTAAAAAAATAATTATATCTCACCCTATTACTTATATCTATTATTCGATTATAATTTAAACTTACTATTTCGCATATACAAGATAGCCAAATGATGTTTTTTGCGGTTTGAACACAACCAGAGTTAAGAAAATGTAATAACTAATAGGGTTGGCGATTGTTCCAATTTAATTTTAATTTAATTTTTAGATGTAACTTGATTAACCCTAAATGACCTTTAAAAATATTTTAATGTATTGTGTTTAAAAAAAATAGTCATATCTCACTCAATTACGGTTATCTATTATTCAAATTTATTTTAAAATTAATATTTAGGTTATACAAGATGGCTCAAATGATCCTATTTAAGTTTTGGACATAATCAGGGTTAAGAAAATAGAACAATTAATCATTATTGCATTGTCCGGTTTGATTCCAATTTAATTTTTGAAGTACATTTGATGTACTGTAAATTATTTTTAAAACCTTTCTTATGAATTGTTTTTTAAAAAAATAATTATATCTCACTCTATTACTGTTATCTATTATTCGAATATAATTTATATTTACTATTTCCCATATACAAGATAGCTAAATGTTTTTTTTTACGGTTTGAACACAAACAGAGTAAAGAAAATGTAATAACTAATAGCGTTGGCGATTGTTCCGATTTAATTTTAATTCAATTTTTAGATATAATTTGATTAACCCTAAATGATTTTTAAAAATAGTTTTATGTATTACGTTTAGAAAAAAATAGTCATATCTTACTCAATTACGGTTATCTATTATTCAAATTTATTTTAAAATTAATATTTAGGTTATACAAGTTGACTCAATTGATCCTTTTTAAGTTTTGGACATAACTAGGGTTAAGAAAATATAACAATTAATCATTATAGCATTGTCCGATTTGATTTCAATTTAATCTTTGAAGTTCATTTGATGTACTGTAAATTATTTTTAAAATTTTTCTTATGAATTGTTTCTTAAAAAAATAACTATATCTCACTCTATTACTGATATCTATTATTCGAATATAATTTTAATTTACTATTTCGCATATACAAGATAGCCAAACGATTTTTTTTGCGGTTTGAACACAACCAGAGTTAAGAAAATGTAATAACTAATAGCGTTGGCGATTGTTCCGATTTAATTTTAATTCAATTTTTAGATATAATTTGATTAACGAATGATTTTTAAAAATATTTTGATATATTGTGTTTAAAAAAAATAGTCATATCTCACTCAATTACGGTTATCTATTATTAAAATTTAATTTAAAATTAATATTTAGGTTATACAAGATGACTCAAATGATCCTATTTAAGTTTTGGACATAACCAGTGTTCCAATTTAATCTTTGAAGTTCATTTGATGGGCTGTAAATTATTTTTAAAATTTTTCTTATGAATTGTTTTTTAAAAAAATAATTATATCTCACTCTATTACTGTTATTTATTATTCGAATATAATTTACATTTACTATTTTGCATATACAAGATAGCCAAATGATGTTTTTTACGGTTTGAACACAACCAGAATTAAGAAAATATAATAACTCTTCGCATTAACGATTGTTCCGATTTAATTTATAGATATAATTTGATTAACCCTAAATGATTTTTAAAAATGTTTTGATATATTGTGTTTAAAAAAAATAGTCATATCTCACTCAATTACGGTTATCTGTTATTCAAATTTATTTTAAAATTAATATTTAGGTTATACAAGATGACTCGAATGATCCTTTTTAAGTTTTGGACATAACCAGGTTTAAGAAAATAGAACAATTAATCATTATAGCATTGTCAGATTTGATTCCAATTTAATTTTTGAAGTTCATTTGATGTACTGTAAACTATTTTTAAAATTTTTCTTATGAATTGTTTTTTAAAAAAGTAATTATATCTCACTCTATTACTAATATCTATTATTCGAATAGATTTTAAATTTAATATTTCGCATATACAAGATAGCCAAATGATGTTATTTATGATTTGAACACAACCAGAATTAAGAAAATATAATAACTCTTCGCATTAACGATTGTTCCGATTTAATTTTAAGATATAATTTGATTAACCCTAAATGATTTTTAAAAATATTTTAATATATTGTGTTTGAAAAAAATAGTCATATCTTACTCAATTACGGTTATCTATTATTCAAATTAAATTTAAAATTAATATTTAGGTTATACAAGATGACTCAAATGAACCTTTTTAAGTTTTGGACATAACCAGGGTTAAGAAAATAGAACAATTAATCATTATTGCATTGTCCGATTTGATTTCAATTTAATTTTTGAAGTTCATTTGATGTACTGTAAATTATTTTTAAATTTTTTCTTATGAATTGTTTTTAAAAAAAATAACCCTATCTCACTCTATTACTGTTATCTATTATTCGAATATAATTTAAATTTACTATTTCGCATATACAAGATAGCCAAATGATGTTTTTTACGGTTTGAACACAACCAGAGTTAAGAAAATCTAATAACTCTTCGCGTTAACGATTGTTTCCATTTAATTTTAATTCAATTTTTAGATATAATTTGATTAACCCTAAATGATTTTTAAAAATATTTTGATATATTGTGTTTAAAAAAAATAGTCATATCTCACTCAATTACGGTTATCTATTATTCAGATTTATTTTAAAATTAATATTTAGGTTATACAAGATGACTCAAATAATCATTTTTAAGTTTTGGACATAACCAGGGTTAAGAAAATAGAACAATTAATCAATAATAGCATTGTCCGATTTGAATCCAATTTAATCTTTGAAGTTCATTTGATGTACTGTAAACTATTTTTAAAATTTTTCTTATGAATTGTTTTTTAAAAAAGTAATTATATCTCACTCTATTACTAATATCTATTATTCGAATAGATTTTAAATTTAATATTTCGCATATACAAGATAGCCAAATGATGTTATTTATGATTTGAACACAACCAGAATTAAGAAAATATAATAACTCTTCGCATTAACGATTGTTCCGATTTAATTTTTAGATATAATTTGATTAACACTAAATGATTTTTAAAAATATTTTGATATATTGCGTTTAAAAAAAATAGTCATATCTCACTCAATTACGGTTATCTATTATTCAGATTTATTTTAAAATTAATATTTAGGTTATACAAGATGACTCAAATAATCATTTTTAAGTTTTGGACATAACCAGGGTTAAGAAAATAGAACAATTAATCAATAATAGCATTGTCCGATTTGAATCCAATTTAATCTTTGAAGTTCATTTGATGTACTGTAAACTATTTTTAAAATTTTTCTTATGAATTGTTTTTTAAAAAAGTAATTATATCTCACTCTATTACTAATATCTATTATTCGAATAGATTTTAAATTTAATATTTCGCATATACAAGATAGCCAAATGATGTTATTTATGATTTGAACACAACAAGAATTAAGAAAATATAATAACTCTTCGCATTAACGATTGTTCCGATTTAATTTTTAGATATAATTTGATTAACACTAAATCATTTTTAAAAATATTTTGATATATTGCGTTTAAAAAAAATAGTCATATCTCACTCAATTACTGTTATCTATTATTCAAATTTATTTTAAAATTAATATTTAGGTTATACAAGATGACTCAATTGATCCTATTTAAGTTTTGGACATAACCAGGGTTAAGAAAATAGAACAATTAATCATTATAGCATTGTCCGATTTGATTCCAATTTAATCTTTGAAGTTCATTTGATGGACTGTAAATTATTTTTAAAATTTTTCTTATAAATTGTTATCTAAAAAAATAAATATATCTCACTCTATTACTAATATCTATTATTCGAATATAATTTAAATTCACTATTTTGCATATACAAAATTGCCAAATGATGTTTTTTGCGGTTTGAATACCACCAGAGTTAAGAAAATGTAATAACTAATAGCGTTGGCGATTGTTCCGATTTAATTTTAATTAAATTTTTAGATATAATTTGATTAACCTTAAATAATTTTTAAAAATAATTTTATGTATTATGTTTAAAAAAAATAGTCATATCTCACTCACTTACGGTTATCTTTTATTCAAATTTATTTTAAAATTAATATTTAGGTTATACAAGATGACTCAATTGATCCCTTTTAAGTTTTCGACATAACCAGGTTTAAGAAAATAGAACAATTAATCATTATTGCATTGTCCGATTTGATTCCAATTTAATCTTTGAAGTTCATTTGATGGGATGTAAATTATTTTTTTAATTTTTCTTATGAATTGTTTTCTAAAAAAATAATTATATCTCACTCTATTACTATTATCTATTATTCGAATAGAATTTAAATTTATTATTTCGCATATACAAGATAGCCAAATGATGTTTTTTACGGTTTGAACACAACCAGAATTAAGAAAATATAATAACTTCGCGTTAACGATTGTTCCGATTTAATTTTAATTTAATTTTTAAATATAATTTGATTAACCCTAAATGATTTTTAAAACTATTTTAATATATTGTGTTTAAAAAATATAGTCATATCTCACTCAATTACGGTTATCTATTATTCAAATTTATTTTAAAATTAATATTTAGGTTATACAAGATGACTCAAATGATCCTTTTTAAGTTTTGGACATAACCAGGGTTAAGAAAATAGAACAATTAATCATTATTGCATTGTCCGATCTGATTCCAATTTAATCTTTGAAGTTCATGTGATGGACTGTAAATTATATTTAAATTTTTTCTTATGAATTGTTTTTTAAAAAAATAATTATATCTCACTCTATTACTGTTATCTATTATTCGAATAGAATTTGAACTTACTATTTCGCATATACAAGATAGCCAAATGATGTTTTTTACGGTTTGAACACAACCAGAATTAAGAAAATATAATAACTGATAGCGTTAAAGATTGTTCCGTTTTAATTTTAATTTAATTTTTAGATATAATTTGATTAACCCTAAATTACTTTTAAAAATATTTTGATGTATTTTGTTTAAAAAAAATAGTCATATCTCACTCAATTACGGTTATTTATTATTCAAATTTATTTTAAAATTAATATTTAGGTTAATCATTATAGCATGACCCAAATGATCCTTTTTAAGTTTTGGACATAACCAGGGTTAAGAAAATAGAACAATTAATCATTATAGCATTGTCCGATTTTATTCCAATTTAATTTTTGATGTTCATTTGATGTACTGTAAATTATTTTTAAAATTTTTCTTGTGAATTGTTTTTTAAAAAAAATAATTATATCTCACTCTATTACTGTTATTTATTACTCGAATATAATTTACATTTACTATTTCGCATATACAAGATAGCCAAATGATGTTTTTTACGGTTTGAACACAACCAGAATTAAGAAAATATAATAATTCTTCGCGTTAACGATTGTTTCCATTTAATTTTAATTCAATTTTTAGATATAATTTGATTAACCCTAAATGATTTTTAAAAATATTTTGATATATTGTGTTTAAAAAAAATAGTCATATCTCACTCAATTACGGTTATCTATTATTCAGATTTATTTTAAAATTAATATTTAGGTTATACAAGATGACTCAAATAATCATTTTTAAGTTTTGGACATAACCAGGGTTAAGAAAATAGAACAAGTAATCATTATAGCATTGTCCGATTTGATTCCAATTTAATCTTTGAAGTTCATTTGATGGGCTGTAAATTATTTTTAAAATTTTTCTTATGAATTGTTTTTTAAAAAAATAATTATATCTCACTCTATTACAGTTATTTATTATTCGAATATAATTTACATTTACTATTTTGCACATACAAGATAGCCAAATGATGTTTTTTACGGTTTGAACACAACCAGAATTAAGAAAATATAATAACTCTTCGCATTAACGATTGTTCCGATTTAATTTATAGATATAATTTGATTAACCCTAAATGATTTTTAAAAATAGTTTTATGTATTATATTTTAAAAAAATAGTCATATCTCACTCAATTACGGTTATCTTTTATTTAAATATAATTTAAAATTAATATTTAGAATTGGTTGGCGATTGTTCCAACTTAATTTTAATTAAATTTTTAGATATAATTTGATTAACCCTAAATAATTTTTAAAAATAATTTTAAGTATTATGTTTTACAAAAATAGTCATATCTCACTCAATTACGGTTATCTATTATTCAAATTTATTTTAAAATTAATATTTAGGTATACAAGTTGACTCAATTGATCCTTTTTAAGTTTTGGACATAACCAGGGTTAAGAAAATATAACAATTAATCATTATAGCATTGTCCGATTTGATTCCAATTCAATCTTTGAAGTTCATTTGATGGACTGTAAATTATTTTTAAAATTTTTCTTGTGAATTGTTTTTAAAAAAAATAATTATATCTCACTCTATTACTGTTATTTATTATTCGAATATAATTTACATTTACTATTTCGCATATACAAGATAGCCAAATGATGTTTTTTACGGTTTGAACACAACCAGAATTAAGAAAATATAATAACTCTTCGCGTTAACGATTGTTCCGATTTAATTTTAATTTAATTTTTTGATATAATTTGATTAACCCTAAATGATTTTTAAAAATATTTTAATATATTGTGTTTAAAAAAAATAGTCATATCTCACTCAATTAGGGTTATCTATTATTTAAATTTATTTTAAAATTAATATTTAGGTTATACAAGATGAGTCGAATGATCCTTTTTAAGTTTTGGAGATAGCCAGAGTTAAGAAAATGTAATTAATAATAGCGTTAACGACTGTTCCGATTTAATTTTTAGATATAATTTAATTTACCCTAAATGATTTTTAAAAATATTTTAATGTATTGTGTTTGAAAAAATAGTCATATCTCACTCAATTAAGGTTACTTATTATTCAAATTATTTTAAAATTCATATTTAGGTTATACAAGCTGACCCAAATAATGCCTTTTAAGTTTTGGACATAACCAATGTTTAGAAAATAGTACAATTAATCATTATAGCATTGTCCGATTTGATTCCAATTTAATTTTTGAAGTTCATTTGATGTACTGTAAATTATTTTTAAAATTTTTCTTATGAATTGTTTTTTAAAAAAATTATTATATCTCACTCTATTACTGTTATCTATTATTCGAATATAATTTATATTTACAATTTCGCATATACAAGATAGCCAAATGATGTTTTTTACGGTTTAAACACAACCAGAGTTAAGAAAATGTAATAACTAATAGCGTTAACGATTGTTCCGATTTAATTTTAATTTAATTTTTAGATAAAATTTGATTAACCCTAAAAGATTTTTAAAAAGATTTTAATGTATTGTGTTTAAAAAAAATATTCATATCTCACTCAATTACGGTTATCTATTATTCAAATTTATTTTAAAATTAATATTTAGGTTATATAAGATGACACAAATGATCCTTTTCAAGTTTTGGACATAACCAGGGTTAAGAATATAGAACAATTAATCATTATGGCATTGTCTGATTTGACTCCAATTTAATTTTTGAAGTTCATTTGATGTACTGTAAATTAATTTTAAAATTTTTCTTATACATTGTTTTTTAAAAAAATTATTATATCTCACTCTATTACTGATATCTATTATTCGAATATAATTTAAATTTACTATTTCGCATATACAAGATAGCCAAATGATGTTTTTTGCGGTTTGAACAAAACCAGAGTTAAGAAAATGTAATAACTAATAGCGTTGGCGATTGTTAAGATTTAATTTTAATTCAATTTTTAGATATAATTTGATTAACGAATGATTTTTAAAAATATTTTGATATATTGTGTTTAAAAAAAATAGTCATATCTCACTCAATTACGGTTATCTATTATTCAAATTTATTTTAAAATTGATATTTAGGTTATACAAGATGACTCAAATGATCCTATTTAAGTTTTGGACATAATCAGGGTTAAGAAAATAGAACAATTAATCATTATTGCATTGTCCGATTTGATTCCAATTTAATTTTTGAAGTACATTTGATGTACTGTAAATAATTTTTAAAATTTTTCTTATGAATTGTTTTTTAAAAAAATAATTATATCTCACTCTATTACTGTTATCTATTATTCGAATATTATTCAAATTTATTTTAAAATTAATATTTAGGTTATACAAGATGACTCAAATGAACCTTTTTAAGTTTTGGACATAACCAGGGTTAAGAAAATAGAACAATTAATCATTATTGCATTGTCCGATTTGATTTCAATTTAATTTTTGAAGTTCATTTGATGTACTGTAAATTATTTTTAAATTTTTTCTTATGAATTGTTTTTAAAAAAAATAACCCTATCTCACTCTATTACTGTTATCTATTATTCGAATATAATTTAAATTTACTATTTCGCATATACAAGATAGCCAAATGATGTTTTTTACGGTTTGAACACAACCAGAGTTAAGAAAATCTAATAACTCTTCGCGTTAACGATTGTTTCCATTTAATTTTAATTCAATTTTTAGATATAATTTGATTAACCCTAAATGATTTTTAAAAATATTTTGATATATTGTGTTTAAAAAAAATAGTCATATCTCACTCAATTACGGTTATCTATTATTCAGATTTATTTTAAAATTAATATTTAGGTTATACAAGATGACTCAAATAATCATTTTTAAGTTTTGGACATAACCAGGGTTAAGAAAATAGAACAATTAATCAATAATAGCATTGTCCGATTTGAATCCAATTTAATCTTTGAAGTTCATTTGATGTACTGTAAACTATTTTTAAAATTTTTCTTATGAATTGTTTTTTAAAAAAGTAATTATATCTCACTCTATTACTAATATCTATTATTCGAATAGATTTTAAATTTAATATTTCGCATATACAAGATAGCCAAATGATGTTATTTATGATTTGAACACAACCAGAATTAAGAAAATATAATAACTCTTCGCATTAACGATTGTTCCGATTTAATTTTTAGATATAATTTGATTAACACTAAATGATTTTTAAAAATATTTTGATATATTGCGTTTAAAAAAAATAGTCATATCTCACTCAATTACGGTTATCTATTATTCAGATTTATTTTAAAATTAATATTTAGGTTATACAAGATGACTCAAATAATCATTTTTAAGTTTTGGACATAACCAGGGTTAAGAAAATAGAACAATTAATCAATAATAGCATTGTCCGATTTGAATCCAATTTAATCTTTGAAGTTCATTTGATGTACTGTAAACTATTTTTAAAATTTTTCTTATGAATTGTTTTTTAAAAAAGTAATTATATCTCACTCTATTACTAATATCTATTATTCGAATAGATTTTAAATTTAATATTTCGCATATACAAGATAGCCAAATGATGTTATTTATGATTTGAACACAACCAGAATTAAGAAAATATAATAACTCTTCGCATTAACGATTGTTCCGATTTAATTTTTAGATATAATTTGATTAACACTAAATGATTTTTAAAAATATTTTGATATATTGTGTTTAAAAAAAATAGTCATATTTTACTCAATTACGGTTATCTATTATTCAAATTTATTTTAAAATTAATATTTAGGTTATACAAGATGACTCAAATGAACCTTTTTAAGTTTTGGACATAACCAGGGTTAAGAAAATAGAACAATTAATCATTATTGCATTGTCCGATTTTATTCCAATTTAATTTTTGATGTTCATTTGATGTACTGTAAATTATTTTTAAAATTTTTCTTGTGAATTGTTTTTTAAAAAAATAATTATATCTCACTCTATTACTGTTATTTATTATTCGAATATAATTTACATTTACTATTTCGCATATACAAGATAGCCAAATGATGTTTTTTACGGTTTGAACACAACAAGAATTAAGAAAATATAATAATTCTTCGCGTTAACGATTGTTTCCATTTAATTTTAATTCAATTTTTAGATATAATTTGATTAACCCTAAATGATTTTTAAAAATATTTTGATATATTGTGTTTAAAAAAAATAGTCATATCTCACTCAATTACGGTTATCTATTATTCAGATTTATTTTAAAATTAATATTTAGGTTATACAAGATGACTCAAATAATCATTTTTAAGTTTTGGACATAACCAGGGTTAAGAAAATAGAACAAGTAATCATTATAGCATTGTCCGATTTGATTCCAATTTAATCTTTGAAGTTCATTTGATGGGCTGTAAATTATTTTTAAAATTTTTCTTATGAATTGTTTTTTAAAAAAATAATTATATCTCACTCAATTACGGTTATCTATTATTATTCAAATTTATTTTAAAATTAATATTTAGGTTATACAAGATGCCTCAAATGATCCTATTTATGTTTTGGACATAATCAGGGTTAAGAAAATAGAACAATTAATCATTATTGCATTGTCCGGTTTGATTCCAATTTAATTTTTGAAGTACATTTGATGTACTGTAAATTATTTTTAAAATTTTTCTTATGAATTGTTTTTTAAAAAAATAATTATATCTCACTCTATTACTGTTATCTATTATTCGAATATAATTTATATTTACTATTTTCCATATACAAGATAGCCCAATGTTTTTTTTTTACGGTTTGAACACAACCAGAGTAAAGAAAATGTAATAACTAATAGCGTTGGCGATTGTTCCGATTTAATTTTAATTCAATTTTTAGATATAATTTGATTAACCCTAAATGATTTTTAAAAATAGTTTTATGTATTACGTTTAAAAAAAAATAGTCATATCTCACTCAATTACGGTTATCTATTATTCAAATTTATTTTAAAATTAATATTTAGGTTATACAAGTTGACTCAATTGATCCTTTTTAAGTTTTGGACATAACTAGGGTTAAGAAAATATAACAATTAATCATTATAGCATTGTCCGATTTGATTTCAATTTAATCTTTGAAGTTCATTTGATGTACTGTAAATTATTTTTAAAATTTTTCTTATGAATTGTTTCTTAAAAAAATAACTATATCTCACTCTATTACTGATATCTATTATTCGAATATAATTTTAATTTACTATTTCGCATATACAAGATAGCCAAACGATGTTTTTTGCGGTTTGAACACAACCAGAGTTAAGAAAATGTAATAACTAATAGCGTTAGCGATTGTTCCGATTTAATTTTAATTCAATTTTTAGATATAATTTGATTAACGAATGATTTTTAAAAATATTTTGATATATTGTGTTTAAAAAAAATAGTCATATCTCACTCAATTACGGTTATCTATTATTAAAATTTAATTTAAAATTAATATTTAGGTTATACAAGATGACTCAAATGATCCTATTTAAGTTTTGGACATAACCAGTGTTCCAATTTAATCTTTGAAGTTCATTTGATGGGCTGTAAATTATTTTTAAAATTTTTCTTATGAATTGTTTTTTAAAAAAATAATTATATCTCACTCTATTACTGTTATTTATTATTCGAATATAATTTACATTTACTATTTTGCATATACAAGATAGCCAAATGATGTTTTTTACGGTTTGAACACAACCAGAATTAAGAAAATATAATAACTCTTCGCATTAACGATTGTTCCGATTTAATTTATAGATATAATTTGATTAACCCTAAATGATTTTTAAAAATGTTTTGATATATTGTGTTTAAAAAAAATAGTCATATCTCACTCAATTACGGTTATCTGTTATTCAAATTTATTTTAAAATTAATATTTAGGTTATACAAGATGACTCGAATGATCCTTTTTAAGTTTTGGACATAACCAGGGTTAAGAAAATAGAACAATTAATCATTATAGCATTGTCCGATTTGATTCCAATTTAATCTTTGAAGTTCATTTGATGTACTGTAAATTGATTTTAAAATTTTTCTTATGAATTGTTTTTTAAAAAAATAATTATATCTCACCCTATTACTTATATCTATTATTCGATTATAATTTAAACTTACTATTTCGCATATACAAGATAGCCAAATGATGTTTTTTGCGGTTTGAACACAACCAGAGTTAAGAAAATGTAATAACTAATAGCGTTGGCGATTGTTCCGATTTAATTTTAATTCAATTTTCAGATATAATTTGATTAACCCTAAGTGATTTTTAAAAATATTTTGATGTATTGTGTTTAAAAAAAATAGTCATATCTCACTCAATTACGGTTATCTATTATTCCAATTTATTTTAAAATTAATATTTAGGTTATACAAGATGACTCAATTGATCCATTTTAAGTTTTGGACATAACCAGAATAATGAAAATAGATTTCTATTACCTATAGCTATTGTTCCGATATGATTTCAATTTAATTTTTAGATATAATTTGTTTAACCCTAAGTAATTTTTTAAAATATTTTGATGTATTGCGTTTAAAAAAAATAGTCATATCTCGCTCAATTACGCTTATCTATTATTCAAATTTATTTTAAAATTAATATCTAGGTTATGAAAGATAACCCAAATGATCCTTTTTAAGTTTTGGACATAACCAGGGTTAAGAAAATAGAACAATTAATCATTATAGCATTGTCCGATTTTATTCCAATTTTTGATGTTCATTTGATGTACTGTAAATTATTTTTAAAATTTTTCTTGTGAATTGTTTTTTAAAAAAATAATTATATCTCACTCTATTACTGTTATTTATTATTCGAATATAATTTACATTTACTATTTCGCATATAGAAGATAGCCAAATTATGTTTTTTACGGTTTGAACACAACCAGAATTAAGAAAATATAATAACTCTTCGCGTTAACGATTGTTCCGATTTAATTTTAATTTAATTTTTAGATATAATTTGATTAACACTAAATGATTTTTAAAAATATTTTAATATATTGTGTTTAAAAAAAATAGTCATATCTCGCTCAATTACGGTTATCTATTATTCAAATTTATTTTAAAATTAATATTTAGGTAATACAAGATGACTCAAATGATCCTTTTTAAGTTTTGGACATAACCCGGGTTAAGAAAATATAACAATTAATCATTATAGCATTGTCCGATTTGATTCCAATTTAATCTTTAAAGTTCATTTGATGGACTGTAAATTATTTTTAAAATTTTTCCTATGAATTGTTTTTTAAAAAAATAATTATATCTCACTCTATTACTGTTATTTATTATTCGAATATAATTTACATTTACTATTTCGCATATACAAGATAGCCAAATGATGTTTTTTACGGTTTGAACACAACCAGAGTTAAGAAAATGTAATAACTAATAGCGTTGGCGATTGTTCCAATTTAATTTTAATTCAATTTTTAGATATAATTTGATTAACGAATGATTTTTAAAAATATTTTGATATATTGTGTTTAAAAAAAATAGTCATATCTCACTTAATTACGGTTATCTATTATTAAAATTTAATTTAATATTAATATTTAGGTTATACAAGATGACTCAAATGATCCTATTTAAGTTTTGGACATAACCAGGGTTAAGAAAATAGAACAAGTAATCATTATAGCATTGTCCCATTTGATTCCAAATTAATCTTTGAAGTTCATTTGATGGGCTGTAAATTATTTTTTAAATTTTTCTTATGAATTGTTTTCTAAAAAAATAAATATATCTCACTTTATTACTAATATCTATTATTCGAATATAATTTAAATTTACAATTTCGCATATACAAGATAGCCAAATGATGTTTTTTACGGTTTGAACACAACCAGAATTAAGAAAATATAATAACTTTTCGCGTTAACGATTGTTCCGATTTAATTTTAATTTAATTTTTAGATATAATTTGATTAACCCTAAATGATTTTTAAAAATATTTTAATATATTGTGTTTAAAAAAATAGTCATATCTCAATCAATTATGGTTATCTATTATTCAAATTTATTTTAAAATTAATATTTAGGTTATACAAGATGACTCAAATGATCCTATTTAAGTTTTGGACATAACCAGTGTTAAGAAAATAGAACGATTAATTATTATTGCATTGTCCGATTTGATTCCAATTTAATCTTTGAAGTTCATTTGATGTACTGTAAATTATTTTTAAAATTTTTCTTATGAATTGTTTTTTAAAAAAATAATTACCCTAAATGACTTAAAAATATTTTCATGTATTGTGTTTAAAAAAAATAGTTATATCTCACTCAATTACGGTTATCTATTATTCAAATTTATTTTAAAATTATTATTTTTATTATAATCAATAATAGCATTGTCCGATTTGATTCCAATTTAATCTTTTAAGTTCATTTAATGTACTATAAATTATTTTTAAATTTTTTCTTATGAATTGTTTTTAAAAAAAATAACCATATCTTACTCTATTACTGTTATCTATTATTCGAATAGAATTTAAATTTACTATTTCGCATATACAAGATAGCCAAATGATGTTTTTTACGGTTTGAACACAACCAGAATTAAGAAAATATAATAGCTGATAGCGTTAAAGATTGTGCCGGATTAATTTTAATTTAATTTTTAGATATAACTTAATTAACCCTAAATGACTTTTAAAAATATTTTAATGTATTGTGTTTAAAAAAAATAGTCATATCTCACTCAATTACGGTTATCTATTATTCAAATTTAATTTAAAATAAATATTTAGGTTATACAAGATGACTCAAATGATCCTATTTAAGTTTTGGACATAACCAGGGTTAAGAAAATAGAACAATTAATCATTATAGCATTGTCAGATTTGATTCCAGTTTAATCTCTGAAGTTCATTTGATGGACTCTAAATTATTTTTAAAATTTTTCTTATGAATTGTTTTCTAAAAAAAATAATTATATCTCACTCTATTACAAATATCTATTATTCGAATATAATTTAAATTTACTATTTCGCATATACAAGATAGCCAAATGATGTTTTTTGCGGTTTGAACACAACCAGAGTTAAGGAAATGTAATAACTAATAGGGTTGGCGATTGTTCCGATTTAATTTTAATTCAATTTTTAAAAATAATTTTATGTATTATGTTTTAAAAAAATAGTCATATCTTACTCAATTACGGTTATCTATTATTCAAATTTATTTTAGAATTAATATTTAGGTAACAGAAGATGACTCAAATGATCCTTTTTAAGTTTTGGACATAACCAGGGTTAAGAAAATAAAACAATTAATCATTATTGCATTGTCCGATTTGATTCGAATTTAATCTTTGAAGTTCATTTGATGGACTGTAAATTATTTTTAAAATTTTTCCTATGAATTGTTTTTTCAAGAAATAATTACCCTAAATGACTTTTAAAAATATTTTGATGTATTGTGTTTAAAAAAAATAGTCATATCTCGCTCAATTACGGTTATCTATTATTCAAATTTATTTTAAAATTATTATTTATATTATAGTCAATATTATTATCAAAATTATAATCAATAATAGCATTGTCCTTTTTGATTTCAATTTAATCTTTTAAGTTCATTTAATGTACTATAAATTATTATTAAATTTTTTCTTATGAATTGTTTTTTAAAAAAATAATTATATCTCACTCTATTACTCATATCTATTATTCGAATATAATTTAAATTTACTATTTCGCATATACAAGATAGCTAAATGATGTTTTTTACGGTTTGAACACAACCAAAATTAAGAAACATAATAACTTCGCGTTAACGATTGTTCCGATCCGATCAACCAGAGTTAAGAAAATGTAATAACTAATAGCGTTGGCGATTGTTCCCATTTAATTTTAATTCAATTTTTAGATATAATTTGATTAACCCTAAATGATTTTTAAAAATATTTTGATATATTGTGTTTAAAAAAAATAGTCATATCTCGCTCTATTACGCTTATCTATTATTCAAATTTATTTTAAAATTAATATTTAGGTTATACAAGATGACTCAATTGATCCATTTTAAGTTTTGGACATAACCAGTGTTCCAATTTAATCTTTGAAGTTCATTTGGTGGGCTGTAAATTATTTTTAAAATTTTTCTTATGAATTGTTTTTTAAAAAAATAATTATATCTCACTCAATTACGGTTATCTATTATTTAAATTTATTTTAAAATTAATATTTAGGTTATACAAGATGACTCGAATGATCCTTTTTAAGTTTTGGACATAACCAGGGTTAAGAAAATAGAACAATTAATCATTATAGCATTGTCCGATTTTATCCCAATTTAATTTTTGATGTTCATTTGATGTACTGTAAATTATTTTTAAAATTTTTCTTGTGAATTGTTTTTTAAAAAAATTATTATATCTCACTCTATTACTAATATCTATTATTCGAATATATTTTAAATTAACTATTTCGCATATACAAGATAGCCAAATGATGTTTTTTGCGGTTTGGACACAACCAGAGTTAAGAAAATGTAATAACTAATAGGGTTGGCGATTGTTCCAATTTAATTTTAATTAAATTTTTAGATGTAACTTGATTAACCCTAAATGACTTTTAAAAATATTTTAATGTATTGTGTTTAAAAAAAATAGTCATATCTCACTCAATTACGGTTATCTATTATTCAAATTTATTTTAAAATTAATATTTAGGTTATACAAGATGACTCGAATGATCCTTTTTAAGTTTTGGACATAACCAGGGTTAAGAAAATAAAACAATTAATCCTTATAGCATTGTCCGATTTGATTCCAATTTAATCTTTGAAGTTCATTTGATGTACTGTAAATTGATTTTAAAATTTTTCTTATGAATTGTTTTTTAAAAAAATAATTATATCTCACCCTATTACTTATATCTATTATTCGATTATAATTTAAACTTACTATTTCGCATATACAAGATAGCCAAATGATGTTTTTTGCGGTTTGAACACAACCAGAGTTAAGAAAATGTAATAACTAATAGCGTTGGCGATTGTTCCGATTTAATTTTAATTCAATTTTCAGATATAATTTGAATAACCCTAAATGATTTTTAAAAATATTTTGATGTATTGTGTTTAAAAAAAATAGTCATATCTCACTCAATTACGGTTATCTATTCCAATTATTTTAAAATTAATATTTAGGTTATACAAGATGACTCAATTGATCCATTTTAAGTTTTGGACATAACCAGAATAATGAAAATAGATTTCTATTACCTATAGCTATTGTTCCGATATGATTTCAATTTAATTTTTAGATATAATTTGTTTAACCCTAAGTAATTTTTTTGAAATATTTTGATGTATTGCGTTTAAAAAAAATAGTCATATCTCGCTCAATTACGCTTATCTATTATTCAAATTTATTTTAAAATTAATATCTAGGTTATGAAAGATAACCCAAATGATCCTTTTTAAGTTTTGGACATAACCAGGGTTAAGAAAATAGAACAATTAATCATTATAGCATTGTCCGATTTTATTCCAATTTAATTTTTGATGTTCATTTGATGTACTGTAAATTATTTTTAAAATTTTTCTTGTGAATTGTTTTTTAAAAAAATAATTATATCTCACTCTATTACTGTTATTTATTATTCGAATATAATTTACATTTACTATTTCGCATATAGAAGATAGCCAAATGATGTTTTTTACGGTTTGAACACAACCAGAATTAAGAAAATATAACTCTTCGCGTTAACGATTGTTCCGATTTAATTTTAAGATATAATTTGATTAACACTAAATGATTTTTAAAAATATTTTAATATATTGTGTTTAAAAAAAATAGTCATATCTCACTCAATTACGGTTATCTATTATTCAAATTTATTTTAAAATTAATATTTAGGTTATACAAGATGACTCGAATGATCCTTTTTAAGTTTTGGACATAACCAGAGTTAAGAAAATGTAATAAATAATAGCGTTAACGACTGTTCCGATTTAATTTTTAGATATAATTTGATTAACCCTAAATGATTTTTAAAAATATTTTAATATATTGTGTTTAAAAAAAATAGTCATATCTCACTCAATTACGGTTATCTATTATTTAAATTTATTTTAAAATTAATATTTAGGTTATACAAGATGACCCAAATGATCCTTTTTAAGTTTTGGACATAACCAGAGTTAAGAAAATGTAATAAACAATAGCGTTAACGACTGTTCCGATTTAATTTTTAGATATAATTTGATTAACCCTAAATGATTTTTAAAAATATTTTAATGTATTGTGTTTGAAAAAATAGTCATATCTCACTCAATTTAGGTTACTTATTATTCAAATTTATTATAAAATTCATATTTAGGTTATACAAGCTGACCCAAATAATCTTTTTTAAGTTTTGGACATAACCAGGGCTTAAAAAATAGTACAATTAATCATTATAGCATTGTCCGATTTGATTCCAATTTAATTTTTGAAGTTCATTTGATGTACTGTAAATTATTTTTAAAATTTTTCTTATGAATTGTTTTTTAAAAAAATAATTATATCTCACTCTATTACTGTTATCTATTATTCGAATATAATTTATATTTACAATTCCGCATATACAAGATAGCCAAATGATGTTTTTTACGGTTTAAACACAACCAGAGTTAAGAAAATGTAATAACTAATAGCGTTAACGATTGTTCCGATTTAATTTTAATTTAATTTTTAGATAAAATTTAATTAACCCTAAATGATTTTTAAAAAGATTTTAATGTATTGTGTTTAAAAAAAATAGTCATATCTCACTCAATTACGGTTATCTATTATTCAAATTTATTTTAAAATTAATATTTAGGTTATACAAGATGACACAAATGATCCTTTTTAAGTTTTAGACATAACCAGGGTTAAAAATATAGAACAATTAATCATTATGGCATTGTCTGATTTGACTCCAATTTAATTTTTGAAGTTCATTTGATGTACTGTAAATTATTTTTAAAATTTTTCTTATGAATTGTTTTTCAAAAAAATAATTATATCTCACTCTATTACTGTTATCTATTATTCGAATATAATTTATATTTACAATTTCGCATATACAAGATAGCCAAATGATGTTTTTTACGGTTTAAACACAACCAGAGTTAAGAAAATGTAATAACTAATAGCGTTAACGATTGTTCCAATTTAATTTTAATTTAATTTTTAGATATAATTTGATTAACCCTAAATGAATTTTAAAAATATTTTGATGTTTTGTGTTTAAAAAAAATAGTTATATCTCACTCAATTACGGTTATCTATTATTCAAATTTATTTTAAAATTAATATTTAGGTTATACAAGATGACTCAAATGATCCTTTTTAAGTTTTGGACATAACCAGGGTTAAGAAAATAGAACAATTAATCATTATAGCATTGTCCGATTTGATTCCAATTTAATCTTTGAAGTTCATTTGATGGACTGTAAAATATTTTTAAAATTTTTCTTATGAATTGTTTTCTAAAAAAATAAATATATCTCACTCTATTACTAATATCTATTATTCGAATATAATTTAAATTTACTATTTCGCATATACAAAATAGCCAAATGATGTTTTTTGCGGTTTGAATACAACCAGAGTTAAGAAAATAACTAATACTAATAGCGTTGGCGATTGTTCCGATTTAATTTTAATTAAATTTTTAGATATAAATTTACGATTTATAACGATTATAACGATTTGATTCCAATTTAATCTTTGAAGTTCATTTGATGGGATGTAAATTATTTTTTTAATTTTTCTTATGAATTGTTTTCTAAAAAAATAATTATATCTCACTCTATTACTATTATCCATTATTCGAATAGAATTTAAATTTACTATTTCGCATATACAAGATAGCCAAATGATGTTTTTTGCGGTTTGAACACAACCAGAGTTAAGAAAATGTAATAACTAATAGCGTTGGCGATTGTTCCGATTTAATTTTAATTCAATTTTCAGATATAATTTGATTAACCCTAAATGATTTTTAAAAATATTTTGATGTATTGTGTTTAAAAAAAATAGTCATATCTCACTCAATTACGGTTATCTATTATTCAAATTTATTTTAAAATTAATATTTAGGTTATACAAGATGACTCAATTGATCCTTTTTAAGTTTTGGACATAACGAGAATAATGAAAATGGATTTCTATTACCTATAGCTATTGTTCCGATATGATTTCAATTTAATTTTTAGATATAATTTGTTTAACCCTAAGTAATTTTTTAAAATATTTTGATGTATTGCGTTTAAAAAAAATAGTCACATCTCGCTCAATTAAGCTTATCTATTATTCAAATTTATTTTAAAATTAATATCTAGGTTATGAAAGATGACCCAAATGATCCTTTTTAAGTTTTGGACATAACCAGGGTTAAGAAAATAGAACAATTAATCATTATAGCATTGTCCGATTTGATTCCAATTTAATCTTTGAAGTTCATTTGATGGACTTTAAAATATTTTTAAAATTTTTCTTATGAATTGTTTTCTAAAAAAATAAATATATCTCACTCTATTACTAATATCTATTATTCGAATATAATTTAAATTTACTATTTCGCATATACAAAATAGCCAAATGATGTTTTTTGCGGTTTGAATACAACCAGAGTTAAGAAAATAACTAATACTAATAGCGTTGGCGATTGTTCCGATTTAATTTTAATTAAATTTTTAGATATAAATTTACGATTTATAACGATTATAACGATTTGATTCCAATTTAATCTTTGAAGTTCATTTGATGGGATGTAAATTATTTTTTTAATTTTTCTTATGAATTGTTTTCTAAAAAAATAATTATATCTCACTCTATTACTATTATCTATTATTCGAATAGAATTTAAATTTACTATTTCGCATATACAAGATAGCCAAATGATGTTTTTTGCGGTTTGAACACAACCAGAGTTAAGAAAATGTAATAACTAATAGCGTTGGCGATTGTTCCGATTTAATTTTAATTCAATTTTCAGATATAATTTGATTGACCCTAAATGATTTTTAAAAATATTTTGATGTATTGTGTTTAAAAAAAATAGTCATATCTCACTCAATTACGGTTATCTATTATTCAAATTTATTTTAAAATTAATATTTAGGTTATACAAGATGACTCAATTGATCCTTTTTAAGTTTTGGACATAACGAGAATAATGAAAATGGATTTCTATTACCTATAGCTATTGTTCCGATATGATTTCAATTTAATTTTTAGATATAATTTGTTTAACCCTAAGTAATTTTTTAAAATATTTTGATGTATTGCGTTTAAAAAAAATAGTCATATCACGCTCAATTAAGCTTATCTATTATTCAAATTTATTTTAAAATTAATATCTAGGTTATGAAAGATGACCCAAATGATCCTTTTTAAGTTTTGGACATAACCAGGGTTAAGAAAATAGAACAATTAATCATTATAGCATTGTCCGATTTTATTCCAATTTAATTTTTGATGTTCATTTGGTACTGTAAATTATTTTTAAAATTTTTCTTGTGAATTGTTTTTTAAAAAAATAATTATATCTCACTCTATTACTGTTATTTATTATTCGAATATAATTAAAAAATTAAATGAACTTACCTGAAGTGAACTTCAATTTTAATTATATTAGGCCTCGTCGAAGTAAATAAGATCAATTGTAGTACCTCTATTTCCTGAGTCAGACCACACAATTCAAAGCTAAAAATAAAAAGTTTTGACAACATCGCCTTCTGTCGGTACCCCCGCTGTCCCGTCCGTCAAGCCTCATTTCTTCAAAGCCATATTGTTGCATAAACATATGGGATTTTTTATCGGGATCTGGGTGGGCCGTTATTTACTTCGACGAGGCCTAATATAATTAAAATTGAAGTTCACTTCAGGTAAGTTCATTTAACTTTTTAATTATATTAGGCCTCGTCTCCGTAAATAAGATCAATTGTAGATGTTTAAAGCAAAAATGCAACAATATTATGCTTTTACAACTTATATATTAGGTAGAAAAAGCGAAAAACACAGAATAACTAAATAGCAATTACTATCACTAATTTAAATACCTAATTAGTGTAAGTACAAAAACAGACCAAAAAAGAACATACTTAATATATAATATTAACAAGACAAAACGTCATTTGCAAAAGTATTTTTAGAAAGTAACGGTCGTTGATAAAAGTTTGCAAAAGTACTGGACTTTTCGGTCCAGCCTGCTGACAGCCTAATAGTGTCGAGACTAACACCTTTACGGGCAGCTGCAGAAGTTGCAGCGTGCCTGGTGCTGTGTGCGGTAAACATAGAAATATCCACACCACTTTTGCTTAACATACATTTAATCCATCTACTGATAGACTGAGAACTCGCATCTTTGTGAGGCTTTTTGGGTAATATAAAAAGACTTTTGCAAGAAGTGTTTCTTAAATTTTTTGTTCGCTTAAGATAACATAAAATAGCTGTATAAACACATATTTCTAAGTCTTGTTTGAAAATGGGCAGTACTAATGTGGGTTGAAATTTGTTAGGTCCTGAGGTTTTTATTCCTTTAGGAATCTTAATTGTTATATTGTCTTTAGAAATAACTAAATTCTCTAGTTGAATACTCGCTAAAGTTTGTACCCTCTCTCCAGTTGTAAGAGCCAGTAATATGGCCACCTTTTGTGTTAAAATGTCTAATTTAATGTTTTCGTTAGAAAGAGTCTTTACATAGGTAAGAACAGTGGAAGGATCCCAGGTAACGTTGTACTTAGGTAAACTGGGTCTTAAACCGTACACTCCCTTAAAAAATCTTTTTAATCTATAATCATTAGCTAAATCTGGTGAGGCTATTTGTGATATTGCGGATCGGTAGCAATTAAGAGGATATAACCAGAATTAAAAAAATATAATAACTCTTCGCATTAACGATTGTTCCGATTTAATTTTTAGATATTATTTGATTAACCCTAAATGATTTTTAAAAATATTTTAATATATTGTGTTTAAAAAAAATAGTCATATCTCACTTAATTATGGTTATCTATTATTCAAATTTATTTTAAAATTAATATTTAGGTTATACAAGATGACTCAAATGATCCTTTTTAAGTTTTGGACATAACCAGGGTTAAGAAAATAGAACAATTAATCATTATTGCATTGTCCGATTTGATTCCAATTTAATCTTTGAAGTTCATTTGATGGACTGTAAATTATTTTTAAAATTTTTCTTATGAATTGTTTTTTAAAAAAATAACTTTATCTCACTCTATTACTGATATCTATTATTCGAATATAATTTAAATTTACTATTTCGCATATACAAGATAGCCAAATGATGTTTTTTGCGGTTTGAACACAACCAGAGTTAAGAAAATGTAATAACTAATAGCGTTGGCGATTGTTCCGATTTAATTTTAATTTAATTTTTAGATATAATTTGATTAACGAATGATTTTTAAAAATATTTTGATATATTGTGTTTAAAAAAAATAGTCATATCTCACTCAATTACGGTTATCTATTATTAAAATTTAATTTAATATTAATATTTAGGTTATACAAGATGACTCAATTAATCCTATTTAAGTTTTGGACATAACCAGGGTTAAGAAAATAGAACAAGTAATCATTATAGCATTGTCCGATTTGATTCCAATTTAATCTTTGAAGTTCATTTGATGGGCTGTAAATTATTTTTAAAATTTTTGTTATGAATTGTTTTCTAAAAAAATAAATATATCTCACTCTATTACTAATATCTATTATTCGAATATAATTTAAATTTACAATTTCGCATTACAAGATAGCCAAATGATGTTTTTTACGGTTTGAACACAACCAGAATTAAAATATAATAACTCTTCGCGTTAACGATTGTTCCGATTTAATTTTAATTTAATTTTTAGATATAATTTGATTAACCCTAAATGATTTTTAAAAATATTTTAATATATTGTGTTTAAAAAAAATAGTCATATCTCACTCAATTGTGGTTATCTATTATTCAAATTTATTTTAAAATTAATATTTAGGTTATACAAGATGACTCAAATGATCCTTTTTAAGTTTTGGACATAACCAGGGTTAAGAAAATAGAACAATTAATCATTATTGCATTGTCCGATTTGATTCCAATTTAATCTTTGAAGTTCATTTGATGGACTGTAAATTATTTTTAAAATTTTTCTTATGAATTGTTTTTTAAAAAAATAACTTTATCTCACTCTATTACTGATATCTATTATTCGAATATAATTTAAATTTACTATTTCGCATATACAAGATAGCCAAATGATGTTTTTTGCGGTTTGAACACAACCAGAGTTAAGAAAATGTAATAACCAATAGCGTTGGCGATTGTTCCGATTTAATTTTAATTTAATTTTTAGATATAATTTGATTAACGAATGATTTTTAAAAATATTTTGATATATTGTGTTTAAAAAAAATAGTCATATCTCACTCAATTACGGTTATCTATTATTAAAATTTAATTTAATATTAATATTTAGGTTATACAAGATGACTCAATTAATCCTATTTAAGTTTTGGACATAACCAGGGTTAAGAAAATAGAACAAGTAATCATTATAGCATTGTCCGATTTGATTCCAATTTAATCTTTGAAGTTCATTTGATGGGCTGTAAATTATTTTTAAAATTTTTCTTATGAATTGTTTTCTAAAAAAATAAATATATCTCACTCTATTACTAATATCTATTATTCGAATATAATTTAAATTTACAATTTCGCATTACAAGATAGCCAAATGATGTTTTTTACGGTTTGAACACAACCAGAGTTAAGAAAATCTAATAACTCTTCGCGTTAACGATTGTTCCCATTTAATTTTAATTCAATTTTTAGATATAATTTGATTAACCCTAAATGATTTTTAAAAATATTTTGATATATTGTGTTTAAAAAAAATAGTCATATCTCACTCAATTACGGTTATCTATTATTCAGATTTATATTAAAATTAATATTTAGGTTATACAAGATGACACAAATGATCCTTTTTAAGTTTTGGACATAACCAGGGTTAAGAAAATAGAACAATTAATCATTATTGCATTGTCCGATTTGATTCCAATTTAATTTTTGAAGTTCATTTGATGGACTGTAAATTATTTTTAAAATTTTTCTAATGAATTGTTTTTTAAAAAAATAATTATATCTCACTCTATTACTGTTATCTATTATTCGAATATAATTTAAATTTACTATTTCGCATATACAAGATAGCCAAATGATGTTTTTTACGGTTTGAACACAACCAGAGCTAAGAAAATCTAATAACTCTTCGCGTTAACGATTGTTCCCATTTAATTTTAATTCAATTTTTAGATATAATTTGATTAACCCTAAATGATTTTTAAAAATATTTTGATATATTGTGTTTAAAAAAAATAGTCATATCTCACTCAATTACGGTTATCTATTATTCAGATTTATATTAAAATTAATATTTAGGTTATACAAGATGACACAAATGATCCTTTTTAAGTTTTGGACATAACCAGGGTTAAGAAAATAGAACAATTAATCATTATTGCATTGTCCGATTTGATTCCAATTTAATTTCTGAAGTTCATTTGATGGACTGTAAATTATTTTTAAAATTTTTCTTATGAATTGTTTTTTAAAAAAATAATTATATCTCACTTTATTACTGTTATTTATTATTCGAATATAATTTAAATTTACTATTTCGCATATACAAGATAGCCAAATGATGTTTTTTACGGTTTGAACACAACCAGAATTAAGAAACATAATAACTTCGCGCTAACGATTGTTCGGATTTAATTTTAATTTAATTTTTAGATTAATTTGATTAACCCTAAATGATTTTTAAAAATATTTTAATATATTGTGTTTAAAAAAAATTGTCATATCTCCCTCAATTACGGTTACCTACTATTCAAATTTATTTTAAAATTAATATTTAGGTTATACAAGATGACTCAAATGATCCTTTTTAAGTTTTGGACATAACCAGGGTTAAGAAAATGGAACAATTTATCAATAATAGCATTGTCGGATTTGATACCAATTTAATTTTTGAAGTTCATTTGATGTACTGTAAATTATTTTTAAATTTTTTCTTATGAATTGTTTAAAAAAAAAATAACCATATCTCACTCTATTACTGTTATCTATTATTCGAATATAATTTAAATTTACTATTTCGCATATACAAGATAGCCAAATGATGTTTTTTACGGTTTGAACACAACCAGAGTTAAGAAAATCTAATAACTAATAGCGTTGGCGATTTTTCCGATTTAATTTTAATTCAATTTTCAGATATAATTTGATTGACCCTAAATAATTTTTAAAAATAATTTTATGTATTATGTTTTAAAAAATAGTCATATCTCACTCAATTACGGTTATCTATTATTCAAATTTATTTTAAAATTAATATTTAGGTTATACAAGATGACTCAAATAATCATTTTTAAGTTTTGGACATAACCAGGGTTAAGAATATAGAACAATTAATCATTATGGCATTGTCTGATTTGACTCCAATTTAATTTTTGAAGTTCATTTGATGTACTGTAAATTATTTTTAAAATTTTTCTTATGAATTGTTTTTTAAAAAAATAATTATATCTCACTCCATTACTGATATCTATTATTCGAATATAATTTAAATTTACTATTTCGCATATACAAGATAGCCATATGATGTTTTTTGCGGTTTCAACACAACCAGAGTTAAGAAAATGTAATAACTAACAGCGTTGGCGATTGTTCCGATTTAATTTTAATTCAATTTTTAGACATAATTTGATTAACCCTAAATGATTTTTTCAAATATTTTGATATACTGTGTTTAAAAAAAATAGTCATATCTTACTCAATTACGGCTATCTATTATTCAAATTAAATTTAAAATTAATATTTAGGTTATACAAGATGACTCAAATGATCCTTTTTAAGTTTTGGACATAACCAGGGTTAAGAAAATAGAACAATTAATCATTATTGCATTGTCCGATTTGATTCCAATTTAATTTTTGAAGTTCATTTGATGTACTGTAAATTATTTTTAAATTTTTTCTTATGAATTGTTTTTAAAAAAAATAACCATATCTCACTCTATTACTGTTATCTATTATTCAAATATAATCTAAATTTACTATTTCGCATATACAAGATAGCCAAATGATGTTTTTTACGGTTTGAACACAACCAGAGTTAAGAAAATCTAATAACTCTTAGCGTTAACGATTGTTCCCATTTAATTTTAATTCAATTTTTAGATATAATTTGATTAACCCTAAATGATTTTTAAAAATATTTTGATATATTGTGTTTAAAAAAAATAGTCATATCTCACTCAATTACGGTTATCTATTATTCAGATTTATATTAAAATTAATATTTAGGTTATACAAGATGACACAAATGATCCTTTTTAAGTTTTGGACATAACCAGGGTTAAGAATATAGAACAATTAATCATTATGGCATTGTCTGATTTGACTCCAATTTAATTTTTGAAGTTCATTTGATGTACTGTAAATTAGTTTTAAAATTTTTCTTATAAATTGTTTTTTAAAAAAATTATTATATCTCACTCTATTACTGATATCTATTATTCGAATATAATTTAAATTTACTATTTCGCATATACAAGATAGCGAAATGATGTTTTTTGCGGTTTGAACACAACCAGAGTTAAGAAAATGTAATAACTAATAGCGTGGGCGATTTTTCCGATTTAATTTTAATTCAATTTTCAGATATAATTTGATTAACCCTAAATGATTTTTAAAAATATTTTGATGTATTGTGTTTAAAAGAAATAGTCATATCTCACTCAATTACGGTTATCTATTATTCAAATTTATTTTAAAATTAATATATAGGTAATACAAGATGACTCAAATTATCCTTTTTAGGTTTTGGACATAATCAGGGTTAAGAAAATAGAACAATTAATTATTAGTGTATTGTCCGATTTGATTCCAATTTAATCTTTGAAGTTCATTTGATGTACTGTAAATTACTTTTAAAAATTTTTGTTATGATTTGTTTTTTAAAAAAATAATTATATCTCACTCTATTACTAATCTCTATTATTCGAATATAATTTAAATTAACTATTTCGCATATACAAGATAGCGAAATGATGTTTTTTGCGGTTTGAACACAACCAGAGTTAAGAAAATGTAATAACTAATAGCGTGGGCGATTTTTCCGATTTAATTTTAATTCAATTTTCAGATATAATTTGATTAACCCTAAATGATTTTTAAAAATATTTTGATGTATTGTGTTTAAAAAAAATAGTCATATCTCACTCAATTACGGTTATCTATTATTCAAATTTATTTTAAAAGTAATATTTAGGTTATACAAGATGACTCAACTGATCCTATTTAAGTTTTGGACATAATCAGGGTTAAGAAAATAGAAAAATTAATCATTATAGCATTGCCCGATTTGATTCCAATTTAATCTTTGAAGTTCATTTGATGTACTGTAAATTACTTTTAAAATTTTTCTTATGATTTGTTTTTTAAAAAAATAATTATATCTCACTCTATTACTAATCTCTATTATTCGAATATAATTTAAATTAACTATTTCGCATATACAAGATAGCCAAATGATGTTTTTTGCGGTTTGGACACAACCAGAGTTAAGAAAATGTAATAACTAATAGGGTTGGCGATTGTTCCTATTTAATTTTAATTTAATTTTTAGAAGTAACTTGATTAACCCTAAATGACTTTTAAAAATATTTTAATATATTGTGTTTAAAAAAAATAGTCATATCTCACTCAATTACCGTTATCTATTATTCAAATTTATTTTAAAATTAATATTTAGGTTATACAAGATGACTCAAATGATCCTATTTAATTTTTGGACATAATCAGGGTTAAGAAAATAGAACAATTAATCATTATAGCATTGCCCGATTTGATTCCAATTTAATCTTTGAAGTTCATTTGATGTACTGTAAATTACTTTTAAAATTTTTCTTATGATTTGTTTTTTAAAAAAATAATTATATCTCACTCTATTACTAATCTCTATTATTCGAATATAATTTAAATTAACTATTTCGCATATACAAGATAGCCAAATGATGTTTTTTGCGGTTTGGACACAACCAGAGTTAAGAAAATGTAATAACTAATAGGGTTGGCGATTGTCCCAATTTAATTTTAATTTAATTTTTAGATGTAACTTGATTAACCCTAAATGACTTTTAAAAATATTTTAATGTATTGTGTTTAAAAAAAATAGTCATATCTCACTCAATTACGGTTATCTATTATTCAAATTTATTTTAAAATTAATATTTAGGTTATACAAGTTGACTCAATTGTTCCTTTTTAAGTTTTGGACATAACTAGGGTTAAGAAAATATAACTTTTAATCATTATAGCATTGTCCGATTTGATTTCAATTTAATCTTTGAAGTTCATTTGATGGACTGTAAATTATTTTTAAAATTTTTCTTATGAATTTTTTTTTTTAAAAATAACTATATCTCACTCTATTACTGATATCTATTATTCGAATATAATTTGAATTTACTATTTCGCATATACAAGATAGCCAAATGATGTTTTTTGCGGTTTGAACACAACCAGAGTTAAGAAAATGTAATAACTAATAGCGTTGGCGATTGTTCCGATTTAATTTTAATTCAATTTTTAGATATAATTTGATTAACGAATGATTTTTAAAAATATTTTGATATATTGTGTTTAAAAAAAATAGTCATATCTCACTCAATTACGGTTATCTATTATTAAAATTTAATTTAAAATTAATATTTAGGTTATACAAGTTGACTCAAATGATCCTATTTAAGTTTTGGACATAACCAGTGTTCCAATTTAATCTTTGAAGTTAATTTGATGGGCTGTAAATTATTTTAAAAATTTTTCTTATGAATTGTTTTTTAAAAAAATAATTTTATCTCACTCTATTACTGTTATTTATTATTCGAATATAATTTACATTTACTATTTTGCATATACAACATAGCCAAATGATGTTTTTTACGGTTTGAACACAATCAGAATTAAGAAAATATAATAACTCTTCGCATTAACGATTGTTCCGATTTAATTTATAGATATAATTTGATTAACCCTAAATGATTTTTAAAAATATTTTGATATATTGTGTTTAAAAAAAATAGTCATATCTCACTCAATTACGGTTATCTATTATTCAAATTTATTTTAAAATTAATATTTAGGTTATACAAGATGACTCGAAAGATCCTTTTTAAGTTTTGGACATAACCAGGGTTAAGAAAATAGAACAATTAATCATTATAGCATTGTCCGATTTTATTCCAATTTAATTTTTGATGTTCATTTGATGTACTGTAAATTATTTTTAAAATTTTTCTTGTTAATTGTTTTTTAAAAAATTAATTATATCTCACTCTATTACTGTTATTTATTATTCGAATATAATTTACATTTACTATTTCGCATATACAAGATAGCCAAATGATGTTTTTTACGGTTTGAACACAACCAGAATTAAGAAAATATAATAACTCTTCGCGTTAACGATTGTTCCGATTTAATTTTAATTTAATTTTTAGATATAATTTGATTAACTCTAAATGATTTTTAAAAATATTTTAATATATTGTGTTTAAAAAAATAGTCATATCTCACTCAATTACGGTTATCTATTATTCAAATTTATTTTAAAATTAATATTTAGGTTATACAAGATGACTCGAATGATCCTTTTTAAGTTTTGGACATAACCAGAGTTAAGAAAATGTAATAACTAATAGCGTTAACGATTGTTCCGATTTAATTTTAATTTAATTTTTAGATAAAATTTAATTAACGAATGATTTTTAAAAATATTTTGATATATTGTGTTTAAAAAAAATAGTCATATCTCACTCAATTACGGTTATCTATTATTAAAATTTAATTTAAAATTAATATTTAGGTTATACAAGATGACTCAAATGATCCTATTTAAGTTTTGGACATAACCAGTGTTCCAATTTAATCTTTGAAGTTCATTTGATGGGCTGTAAATTATTTTAAAAATTTTTCTTATGAACTGTTTTTTAAAAAAATAATTTTATTTCACTCTATTACTGTTATTTATTATTCGAATATAATTTACATTTACTATTTTGCATATACAAGATAGCCAAATGATGTTTTTTACGGTTTGAACACAATCAGAATTAAGAAAATATAATAACTCTTCGCATTAACGATTGTTCCGAATAATGACTCAAATGATCCTATTTAAGTTTTGGACATAACCAGTGTTCCAATTTAATCTGTGAAGTTCATTTGATGGGCTGTAAATTATTTTAAAAATTTTTCTTATGAATTGTTTTTTAAAAAAATAATTTTATCTCACTCTATTACTGTTATTTATTATTCGAATATAATTTACATTTACTATTTTGCATATACAAGATAGCCAAATGATGTTTTTTATGGTTTGAACACAATCAGAATTAAGAAAATATAATAACTCTTCGCATTAACGATTGTTCCGATTTAATTTATAGATATAATTTGATTAACCCTAAATGATTTTTAAAAATATTTTGATATATTGTGTTTAAAAAAAATAGTCATATCTCACTCAATTACGGTTATCTATTATTCAGATTTATTTTAAAATTAATATTTAGGTTATACAAGATGACTCAAATAATCATTTTTAAGTTTTGGACATAACCAGGGTTAAGAAAATAGAACAATTAATCAATAATAGCATTGTCCGATTTGAATCCAATTTAATCTTTGAAGTTCATTTGATGTACTGTAAATTATTTTTAAAATTTTTCTTATGAATTGTTTTTAAAAAAAATAATTATATCTCACTCTATTACTAATATCTATTATTCGAATAGATTTTAAATTTACTATTTCGCATATACAAGATAGCCAAATGATGTTATTTATGATTTGAACACAACCAGAATTAAAAAAATATAATAACTCTTCGCATTAACGATTGTTTCGATTTAATTTTTAGATATAATTTGATTAACACTAAATGATTTTTAAAAATATTTTGATATATTGCGTTTAAAAAAATAGTCATATCTCACTCAATTACTGTTATCTATTATTCAAATTTATTTTAAAATTAATATTTAGGTTATACAAGATGACTCAATTGATCCTATTTAAGTTTTGGACATAACCAGGGTTAAGAAAATAGAACAATTAATCATTATAGCATTGTCCGATTTGATTACAATTTAATCTTTGAAGGTCATTTGATGGACTGTAAATTATTTTTAAAATTTTTCTTATGAATTGTTTTCTAAAAAAATTAATATATCTCACTCTATTACTAATATCTATTATTCGAATATAATTTAAATTTACTATTTCGCATATACAAAATAGCCAAATGATGTTTTTTGCGGTTTGAATACAACCAGAGTTAAGAAAATGTAATAACTAATAGCGTTGGCGATTGTTCCGATTTAATTTTAATTAAATTTTTAGATATAATTTGATTAACCCTAAATGACTTTTAAAAATATTTTAATGTATTGTGTTTAAAAAAAATAGTCATATCTCACTCAATTACGGTTATCTATTATTCAAATTTATTTTAAAATTAATATTTAGGTTATACAAGTTGACTCAATTGTTCCTTTTTAAGTTTTGGACATAACTAGGGTTAAGAAAATATAACTTTTAATCATTATAGCATTGTCCGATTTGATTTCAATTTAATCTTTGAAGTTCATTTGATGGACTGTAAATTATTTTTAAAATTTTTCTTATGAATTTTTTTTTTTAAAAATAACTATATCTCACTCTATTACTGATATCTATTATTCGAATATAATTTGAATTTACTATTTCGCATATACAAGATAGCCAAATGATGTTTTTTGCGGTTTGAACACAACCAGAGTTAAGAAAATGTAATAACTAATAGCGTTGGCGATTGTTCCGATTTAATTTTAATTCAATTTTTAGATATAATTTGATTAACGAATGATTTTTAAAAATATTTTGATATATTGTGTTTAAAAAAAATAGTCATATCTCACTCAATTACGGTTATCTATTATTAAAATTTAATTTAAAATTAATATTTAGGTTATACAAGTTGACTCAAATGATCCTATTTAAGTTTTGGACATAACCAGTGTTCCAATTTAATCTTTGAAGTTAATTTGATGGGCTGTAAATTATTTTAAAAATTTTTCTTATGAATTGTTTTTTAAAAAAATAATTTTATCTCACTCTATTACTGTTATTTATTATTCGAATATAATTTACATTTACTATTTTGCATATACAACATAGCCAAATGATGTTTTTTACGGTTTGAACACAATCAGAATTAAGAAAATATAATAACTCTTCGCATTAACGATTGTTCCGATTTAATTTATAGATATAATTTGATTAACCCTAAATGATTTTTAAAAATATTTTGATATATTGTGTTTAAAAAAAATAGTCATATCTCACTCAATTACGGTTATCTATTATTCAAATTTATTTTAAAATTAATATTTAGGTTATACAAGATGACTCGAAAGATCCTTTTTAAGTTTTGGACATAACCAGGGTTAAGAAAATAGAACAATTAATCATTATAGCATTGTCCGATTTTATTCCAATTTAATTTTTGATGTTCATTTGATGTACTGTAAATTATTTTTAAAATTTTTCTTGTTAATTGTTTTTTAAAAAATTAATTATATCTCACTCTATTACTGTTATTTATTATTCGAATATAATTTACATTTACTATTTCGCATATACAAGATAGCCAAATGATGTTTTTTACGGTTTGAACACAACCAGAATTAAGAAAATATAATAACTCTTCGCGTTAACGATTGTTCCGATTTAATTTTAATTTAATTTTTAGATATAATTTGATTAACTCTAAATGATTTTTAAAAATATTTTAATATATTGTGTTTAAAAAAAATAGTCATATCTCACTCAATTACGGTTATCTATTATTCAAATTTATTTTAAAATTAATATTTAGGTTATACAAGATGACTCGAATGATCCTTTTTAAGTTTTGGACATAACCAGAGTTAAGAAAATGTTATAACTAATAGCGTTAACGATTGTTCCGATTTAATTTTAATTTAATTTTTAGATAAAATTTAATTAACGAATGATTTTTAAAAATATTTTGATATATTGTGTTTAAAAAAAATAGTCATATCTCACTCAATTACGGTTATCTATTATTAAAATTTAATTTAAAATTAATATTTAGGTTATACAAGATGACTCAAATGATCCTATTTAAGTTTTGGACATAACCAGTGTTCCAATTTAATCTTTGAAGTTCATTTGATGGGCTGTAAATTATTTTAAAAATTTTTCTTATGAACTGTTTTTTAAAAAAATAATTTTATTTCACTCTATTACTGTTATTTATTATTCGAATATAATTTACATTTACTATTTTGCATATACAAGATAGCCAAATGATGTTTTTTACGGTTTGAACACAATCAGAATTAAGAAAATATAATAACTCTTCGCATTAACGATTGTTCCGAATAATGACTCAAATGATCCTATTTAAGTTTTGGACATAACCAGTGTTCCAATTTAATCTGTGAAGTTCATTTGATGGGCTGTAAATTATTTTAAAAATTTTTCTTATGAATTGTTTTTTAAAAAAATAATTTTATCTCACTCTATTACTGTTATTTATTATTCGAATATAATTTACATTTACTATTTTGCATATACAAGATAGCCAAATGATGTTTTTTATGGTTTGAACACAATCAGAATTAAGAAAATATAATAACTCTTCGCATTAACGATTGTTCCGATTTAATTTATAGATATAATTTGATTAACCCTAAATGATTTTTAAAAATATTTTGATATATTGTGTTTAAAAAAAATAGTCATATCTCACTCAATTACGGTTATCTATTATTCAGATTTATTTTAAAATTAATATTTAGGTTATACAAGATGACTCAAATAATCATTTTTAAGTTTTGGACATAACCAGGGTTAAGAAAATAGAACAATTAATCAATAATAGCATTGTCCGATTTGAATCCAATTTAATCTTTGAAGTTCATTTGATGTACTGTAAATTATTTTTAAAATTTTTCTTATGAATTGTTTTTAAAAAAAATAATTATATCTCACTCTATTACTAATATCTATTATTCGAATAGATTTTAAATTTACTATTTCGCATATACAAGATAGCCAAATGATGTTATTTATGATTTGAACACAACCAGAATTAAAAAAATATAATAACTCTTCGCATTAACGATTGTTTCGATTTAATTTTTAGATATAATTTGATTAACACTAAATGATTTTTAAAAATATTTTGATATATTGCGTTTAAAAAAATAGTCATATCTCACTCAATTACTGTTATCTATTATTCAAATTTATTTTAAAATTAATATTTAGGTTATACAAGATGACTCAATTGATCCTATTTAAGTTTTGGACATAACCAGGGTTAAGAAAATAGAACAATTAATCATTATAGCAATGTCCGATTTGATTACAATTTAATCTTTGAAGGTCATTTGATGGACTGTAAATTATTTTTAAAATTTTTCTTATGAATTGTTTTCTAAAAAAATTAATATATCTCACTCTATTACTAATATCTATTATTCGAATATAATTTAAATTTACTATTTCGCATATACAAAATAGCCAAATGATGTTTTTTGCGGTTTGAATACAACCAGAGTTAAGAAAATGTAATAACTAGTAGCGTTGGCGATTGTTCCGATTTAATTTTAATTAAATTTTTAGATATAATTTGATTAACCTTAAATAATTTTTAAAAATAATTTTATGTATTATGTTTTAAAAAAATAGTCATATCTCACTCACTTACGGTTATCTTTTATTCAAATTTATTTTAAAATTAATATTTAGGTTATACAAGTTGACTCAATTGATCCTTTTTAAGTTTTCGACATAACCAGGGTTAAGAAAATAGAACAATTAATCATTATAGCATTGTCCGATTTGATTCCAATTTAATCTTTGAAGTTCATTTGATGGGATGTAAATTATTTTTTTAATTTTTCTTATGAATTGTTTTCTAAAAAAATAATTATATCTCACTCTATTACTATTATCTATTATTCGAATAGAATTTAAATTTACTATTTCGCATATACAAGATAGCCAAATGATGTTTTTTACGGTTTGAACACAACCTGAATTAAGAAAATATAATAACTTCGCGTTAACGATTGTTCCGATTTAATTTTAATTTAATTTTTAGATATAATTTGATTAACCCTAAATGATTTTTAAAACTATTTTAATATATTGTGTTTAAAAAATATAGTCATATCTCGCTTAATTACGGTTATCTATTATTCAAATTTATTTTAAAATTAATATTTAGGTTATACAAGATGACCCAAATGATCCTTTTTAAGTTTTGGACACAACCAGGGTTAAGAAAATAGAACATATAATCATTATAGCATTGTCCGATTTGATTCCAATTTAATTTTTGAAGTTCATTTGATGTAGCGTAAATTATTCTTAAAATTTTTCTTATGAATTGTTTTTTAAAAAAATTATTATATCTCACTCTATTACTGTTATTTATTATTCGAATATAATTTACATTTACTATTTAGCATATACAAGATAGCCAAATGATGTTTTTTCGGTTTGAACACAACCAGAATTAAGAAAATTATATAATGACTCTTCGCGTTATCGATTGTTCCGATTTAATTTTAATTTAATTTTTAGATATAATTTGATTAACCCTAAATAACTTTAAAAAATATTTTGATGTATTGTGTTTAAAAAAAATGGTCATATCTCACTCAATTACGGTTATCTATTATTCAAATTTATTATAAAATTAATATTTAGGTTATACAAGATGACTCAAATGATCCTTTTTAAGTTTTGGACATAACCAGGGTAAAGAAAATAGAACAATTAATCATTATTGCATTGTCCGATTTGATTCCAATTTAATTTTTGAAGTTCATTTGACGTATTTTAAATTATTTTTAAAATTTTTCTTATGAATTGTTTTTTAAAAAAATAATTATATCTCACTCTATTACTGTTATTTATTATTCGAATATAATTTACATTTACTATTTCGCATATACAAAATAGACAAATGATGTTTTTTACGGTTTGAACACAATCAGAATTAAGAAAATATAATAACTCTTCGCGCTAACGATTGTTCGGATTTAATTTTAATTTAATTTTTAGATTAATTTGATTAACCCTAAATGATTTTTAAAAATATTTTAATATATTGTGTTTAAAAAAAATTGTCATATCTCCCTCAATTACGGTTACCTACTATTCAAATTTATTTTAAAATTAATATTTAGGTTATACAAGATGACTCAAATGATCCTTTTTAAGTTTTGGACATAACCAGGGTTAAGAAAATGGAACAATTTATCAATAATAGCATTGTCGGATTTGATACCAATTTAATTTTTGAAGTTCATTTGATGTACTGTAAATTATTTTTAAATTTTTTCTTATGAAATGTTTAAAAAAAAAAAACCATATCTCACTCTATTACTGTTATCTATTATTCGAATATAATTTAAATTTACTATTTCGCATATACAAGATAGCCAAATGATGTTTTTTACGGTTTGAACACAACCAGAGTTAAGAAAATCTAATAACTAATAGCGTTGGCGATTTTTCCGATTTAATTTTAATTCAATTTTCAGATATAATTTGATTGACCCTAAATAATTTTTAAAAATAATTTTATGTATTATATTTTAAAAAATAGTCATACCTCACTCAATTACGGTTATCTATTATTCAAATTTATTTTTAAATTAATATTTAGGTTATACAAGATGACTCAAATAATCATTTTTAAGTTTTGGACATAACCAGGGTTAAGAATATAGAACAATTAATCATTATGGCATTGTCTGATTTGACTCCAATTTAATTTTTGAAGTTCATTTGATGTACTGTAAATTATTTTTAAAATTTTTCTTATGAATTGTTTTTTAAAAAAATATTTATATCTCACTCCATTACTGATATCTATTATTCGAATATAATTTAAATTTACTATTTCGCATATACAAGATAGCCATATGATGTTTTTTGCGGTTTCAACACAACCAGAGTTAAGAAAATGTAATAACTAACAGCGTTGGCGATTGTTCCGATTTAATTTTAATTCAATTTTTAGACATAATTTGATTAACCCTAAATAATTTTTTCAAATATTTTGATATACTGTGTTTAAAAAAAATAGTCATATCTTACTCAATTACGGCTATCTATTATTCAAATTAAATTTAAAATTAATATTTAGGTTATACAAGATGACTCAAATGATCCTTTTTAAGTTTTGGACATAACCAGGGTTAAGAAAATAGAACAATTAATCATTATTGCATTGTCCGATTTGATTCCAATTTAATTTTTGAAGTTCATTTGATGTACTGTAAATTATTTTTAAATTTTTTCTTATGAATTGTTTTTAAAAAAAAATAACCATATCTCACTCTATTACTGTTATCTATTATTCGAATATAATTTAAATTTACTATTTCGCATATACAAGATAGCCAAATGATGTTTTTTACGGTTTGAACACAACCAGAGTTAAGAAAATCTAATAACTCTTCGCGTTAGCGATTGTTCCCATTTAATTTTAATTCAATTTTTAGATATAATTTGATTAACCCTAAATGACTTTTAAAAATATTTTAATGTATTGTGTTTAAAAAAAATAGTCATATCTCACTCAATTACCGTTATCTATTATTCAAATTTATTTTTAAATTAATATTTAGGTTATACAAGATGACTCAAGTGATCCTATTTAATTTTTGGACATAATCAGGGTTAAGAAAATAGAACAATTAATCATTATAGCATTGCCCGATTTGATTCCAATTTAATCTTTGAAGTTCATTTGATGTACTGTAAATTACTTTTAAAATTTTTCTTATGATTTGTTTTTTAAAAAAATAATTATATCTCACTCTATTACTAATCTCTATTATTCGAATATAATTTAAATTAACTATTTCGCATATACAAGATAGCCAAATGATGTTTTTTGCGGTTTGGACACAACCAGAGTTAAGAAAATGTAATAACTAATAGGGTTGGCGATTGTTCCAATTTAATTTTAATTTAATTTTTAGATGTAACTTGATTAACCCTAAATGACTTTTAAAAATATTTTAATGTATTGTGTTTAAAAAAAATAGTCATATCTCACTCAATTACGGTTATCTATTATTAAAATTTAATTTAAAATTAATATTTAGGTTATACAAGATGACTCAAATGATCCTATTTAAGTTTTGGACATAACCAGTGTTCCAATTTAATCTTTGAAGTTCATTTGATGGGCTGTAAATTATTTTAAAAATTTTTCTTATGAATTGTTTTTTAAAAAAATAATTTTATCTCACTCTATTACTGTTATTTATTATTCGAATATAATTTACATTTACTATTTTGCATATACAAGATAGCCAAATGATGTTTTTTACGGTTTGGACACAATCAGAATTAAGAAAATATAATAACTCTTCGCATTAACGATTGTTCCGATTTAATTTATAGATATAATTTGATTAACCCTAAATGATTTTTAAAAATATTTTGATATATTGTGTTTAAAAAAATTAGTCATATCTCACTCAATTACGGTTATCTATTATTCAAATTAAATTTAAAATTAATATTTAGGTTATACAAGATGACTCAAATGATCCTATTTAAGTTTTGGACATAACCAGTGTTCCAATTTAATCTTTGAAGTTCATTTGATGGGCTGTAAATTATTTTTAAAATTTTTCTTATAAATTGGTTTTTAAAAAAATAATTATATCTCACTCTATTACTCATATCTATTATACGAATATAATTTAAATTTACTATTTCGCATATACCAGGTAGCCAAATGCTGTTTTTTGCGGTTTCAACACAACCAGAGTTAAGAAAATGTAATAACAGCGTTGGCAATTGTTCCGATTTATTTTAATTCAATTTTTAGACATAATTTGATTAACCCTAAATGATTTTTACAAATATTTTGATATATTGTGTTTAAAAAAAATAGTCATATTTTACTCAATTACGGTTATCTATTATTCAAATTAAATTTAAAATTAATATTTAGGTTATACAAGATGACTCGAATGATCCTTTTTAAGTTTTGGACATAACCAGGGTTAAGAAAATAGAACAATTAATCATTATTGCATTGTCCGATTTGATTCCAATTTAATTTTTGAAGTTCATTTGATGTACTGTAAATTATTTTTAAATTTTTTCTTATGAACTGTTTTTAAAAAAAATAACCCTATCTCACTCTATTACTGTTATCTATTATTCGAATATAATTTAAATTTACTATTTCGCATATACAAGATAGCCAAATGATGTTTTTTACGGTTTGAACACAACCAGAGTTAAGAAAATCTAATAACTCTTCGCGTTAACGATTGTTCCCATTTAATTTTAATTCAATTTTTAGATATAATTTGATTAACCCTAAATGATTTTTAAAAATATTTTGATATATTGTGTTTAAAAAAAATAGTCATATCTCACTCAATTACGGTTATCTATTATTCAGATTTATTTTAAAATTAATATTTAGGTTATACAAGATGACTCAAATAATCATTTTTAAGTTTTGGACATAACCAGGGTTAAGTAAGAAAATAGAACAATTAATCAATAATAGCATTGTCCGATTTGAATCCAATTTAATCTTTGAAGTTCATTTGATGTACTGTAAATTATTTTTAAAATTTTTCTTATGAATTGTTTTTTAAAAAAATAATTATATCTCACTCTATTACTAATATCTATTATTCAAATAGATTTTAAATTTACTATTTCGCATATACAAGATAGCCAAATGATGTTATTTATGATTTGAACACAACCAGATTAAAAAAAATATAATAACTCTTCGCATTAACGATTGTTCCGATTTAATTTTTAGATATAATTTGATTAACACTAAATGATTTTTAAAAATATTTTGATATGTTGCGTTTAAAAAAATAGTCATATCTCACTCAATTACTGTTATCTATTATTCAAATTTATTTTAAAATTAATATTTAGGTTATACAAGATGACTCAATTGATCCTATTTAAGTTTTGGACATAACCAGGGTTAAGAAAATAGAACAATTAATCATTATAGCATTGTCCGATTTGATTCCAATTTAATCTTTGAAGGTCATTTGATGGACTGTAAATTATTTTTAAAATTTTTCTTATGAATTGTTTTCTAAAAAAATTAATATATCTCACTCTATTACTAATATCTATTATTCGAATATAATTTAAATTTACTATTTCGCATATACAAAATAGCCAAATGATGTTTTTTGTGGTTTGAATACAACCAGAGTTAAGAAAATGTAATAACTAATAGCGTTGGCGATTGTTCCGATTTAATTTTAATTAAATTTTTTGATATAATTTGATTAACCTTAAATAATTTTTAAAAATAATTTTATGTATTATGTTTTAAAAAAATAGTCATATCTCACTCACTTACGGTTATCTTTTATTCAAATTTATTTTAAAATTAATATTTAGGTTATACAAGATGACTCAATTGATCCTTTTTAAGTTTTCGACATAACCAGGGTTAAGAAAATAGAACAATTAATCATTATAGCATTGTCCGATTTGATTCCAATTTAATCTTTGAAGTTCATTTGATGGGATGTAAATTATTTTTTTAATTTTTCTTATGAATTGTTTTCTAAAAAAATAATTATTTCTCACTCTATTACTATTATCTATTATTCGAATAGAATTTAAATTTACTATTTCGCATATACAAGATAGCCAAATGATGTTTTTTACGGTTTGAACACAACCTGAATTAAGAAAATATAATAACTTCGCGTTAACGATTGTTCCGATTTAATTTTAATTTAATTTTTAGATATAATTTGATTAACCCTAAATGATTTTTAAAACTATTTTAATATATTGTGTTTAAAAATATAGTCATATCTCACTCAATTACGGTTATCTATTATTTAAATTTATTTTAAAATTAATATTTAGGTTATACAAGATGACTCAAATGATCCTTTTTAAGTTTTGGACATAACCAGGGTTAAGAAAATAGAACAATTAATCATTATAGCATTGTCCGATTTGATTCCAATTTAATCTTTGAAGTTCATTTGATGGACTCTAAATTATTTTTAAAATTTTTCTTATGAATTGTTTTCTAAAAAAAATAATTATATCTCACTCTATTACTAATATCTATTATTCGAATATAATTGAAATTTACTATTTCGCATATACAAGATAGCCAAATGATGTTTTTTGCGGTTTGAACACAGCCAGAGTTAAGGAAATGTAATAACTAATAGGGTTGGCCATTGTTCCGATTTAATTTTAATTCAATTTTTAAAAATAATTTTATGTATTATGTTTTAAAAAAATAGTCATATCTTACTCAATTACGGTTATCTATTATTTAAATTTATTTTAAAATTAATATTTAGGTTATACAAGATGACTCAATTGATCCTTTTTTAAGTTTTAAACATAACTAGGGTTAAGAAAATAGAACAATTAATCATTATAGCATTGTCCGATTTGATTCCAATTTAATTTTTGAAGTTCATTTGATGTACTGTAAATTATTTTTAAAATTTTTCTTATGAATTGTTTTTTAAAAAAATAATTATATCTCACTCTATTACTGTTATCTATTATTCGAATTTAATTTAAATTTACTATTTCGCATATACAAGATAGCCAAATGATGTTTTTTACGGTTTGAACACAACCAGAATTAAGAAAATATAATAACTTCGCGTTAACGATTGTTCCGATTTAATTTTAATTTAATTTTTAGATATAATTTGATTAACCCTAAATGGTTTTTAAAACTATTTTAATATATTGTGTTTAAAAAATATAGTCATATCTCACTCAATTACGGTTATCTATTATTCAAATTTATTTTAAAATTAATATTTAGGTTATACAAGATGACTCAAATGATCCTTTTTAAGTTTTGGACATAACCAGGGTTAAGAAAATAGAACAATTAATCATTATTGCATTGTCCGATCTGATTCCAATTTAATCTTTGAAGTTCATGTGATGGACTGTAAATTATATTTAAATTTTTTCTTATGAATTGTTTTTTAAAAAAATAATTATATCTCACTCTATTACTGTTATCTATTATTCGAATAGAATTTGAACTTACTATTTCGCATATACAAGATAGCCAAATGATGTTTTTTTACGGTTTGAACACAACCAGAATTAAGAAAATATAATATTAGCGTTAAAGATTGTTCCGTTTTAATTTTAATTTAATTTTTAGATATAATTTGATTAACCCTAAATGACTTTTAAAAATATTTTGATGTATTTTGTTTAAAAAAAATAGTCATATCTCACTCAATTACGGTTATCTATTATTCAAATTTATTTTAAAATTCATATTTAGGTTATACAAGATGACCCAAATGATCCTTTTTAAGTTTTGGACATAACCAGGGTTAAGAAAATAGAACATGTAATCATTATAGCATTGTCCGATTTGATTCCAATTTAATTTTTGAAGTTCATTTGATGTACCGTAAATTGTTTTTAAAATTTTTCTTATGAATTGTTTTTAAAAAAAATTATTATATCTCGCTCTAATACTGTTATTTATTATTCGAATATAATTTACATTTACTATTTCGCATATACAAGATAGCCAAATGATGTTTTTTACGGCTTGAACACAACCAGAATTAAGAAAATATAGTAACTCTTCGCGTTAACGATTGTTCCGATTTAATTATAATTTAATATTTAGGTATAATTTGATTAACCCTAAATAATTTTTAAAAATAATTTTAAGTATTATGTTTTACAAAAATAGTCATATCTCACTCAATTACGGTTATCTATTATTCAAATTTATTTTAAAATTAATAATTAGGTTATACAAGTTGACTCAATTGATCCTTTTTAAGTTTTGGACATAACCAGGGTTAAGAAAATATAACAATTAATCATTATAGCATTGTCCGATTTGAATCCAATTTAATCTTTGAAGTTCATTTGATGTACTGTAAATTATTTTTAAAATTTTTCTTATGAATTGTTTTCTAAAAAAATAATTATATCTCACTCTATTACTATTATCTATTATTCGAATAGAATTTAAATTTACTATTTCGCATATACAAGATAGCCAAATGATGTTTTTTACGGTTTGAACCCAACCAGAATTAAGAAAATATAATAACTTCGCGTTAACGATTGTTCCGATTTAATTTTAATTCAATTTTTAGATATAATTTGATTAACGAATGATTTTTAAAAATATTTTGATATATTGTGTTTAAAAAAAATAGTCATATCTCACTCAATTACGGTTATCTATTATTCAAATTTATTTTAAAATTAATATTTAGGTTATACAAGATGACTCGAATGATCCTTTTTAAGTTTTGGACATAACCAGAGTTAAGAAAATGTAATAACTAATAGCGTTAACGATTGTTCCGATTTAATTTTAATTTAATTTTTAGATAAAATTTGATTAACCCTAAATGATTTTTAAAAAGATTTTAATATATTGTGTTTAAAAAAAATAGTCATATCTCACTCAATTACGGTTATCTATTATTCAAATTTATTTTAAAATTAATATTTAGGTTATACAAGATGACTCGAATGATCCTTTTTAAGTTTTGGACATAACCAGAGTTAAGATAATGTAATAACTAATAGCGTTAACGATTGTTCCGATTTAATTTTAATTTAATTTTTAGATAAAATTTAATTAACGAATGATTTTTAAAAATATTTTGATATATTGTGTTTAAAAAAAATAGTCATATCTCACTCAATTACGGTTATCTATTATTAAAATTTAATTTAAAATTAATATTTAGGTTATACAAGATGACTCAAATGATCCTATTTAAGTTTTGGACATAACCAGTGTTCCAATTTAATCTTTGAAGTTCATTTGATGGGCTGTAAATTATTTTAAAAATTTTTCTTATGAATTGTTTTTTAAAAAAATAATTTTATCTCACTCTATTACTGTTATTTATTATTCGAATATAATTTACATTTACTATTTTGCATATACAAGATAGCCAAATGATGTTTTTTACGGTTTGAACACAATCAGAATTAAGAAAATATAATAACTCTTCGCATTAACGATTGTTCCGATTTAATTTATAGATATAATTTGATTAACCCTAAATGATTTTTAAAAATATTTTGATATATTGTGTTTAAAAAAATTAGTCATATCTCACTCAATTACGGTTATCTATTATTCAAATTAAATTTAAAATTAATATTTAGGTTATACAAGATGACTCAAATGATCCTATTTAAGTTTTGGACATAACCAGTGTTCCAATTTAATCTTTGAAGTTCATTTGATGGGCTGTTAATTATTTTTAAAATTTTTCTTATAAATTGTTTTTTAAAAAAATAATTATATCTCACTCTATTACTCATATCTATTATACGAATATAATTTAAATTTACTATTTCGCATATACCAGATAGCCAAATGCTGTTTTTTGCGGTTTCAACACAACCAGAGTTAAGAAAATGTAATAACAGCGTTGGCAATTGTTCCGATTTAATTTTAATTCAATTTTTAGACATAATTTGATTAACCCTAAATGATTTTTACAAATATTTTGATATATTGTGTTTAAAAAAAATAGTTTTATTTTACTCAATTACGGTTATCTATTATTCAAATTAAATTTAAAATTAATATTTAGGTTATACAAGATGACTCAAATGATCCTTTTTAAGTTTTGGACATAACCAGGGTTAAGAAAATAGAACAATTAATCATTATTGCATTGTCCGATTTGATTCCAATTTAATTTTTGAAGTTCATTTGATGTACTGTAAATTATTTTTAAATTTTTTCTTATGAATTGTTTTTAAAAAAAATAACCCTATCTCACTCTATTACTGTTATCTATTATTCGAATATAATTTATATTTACTATTTCGCATATACAAGATAGCCAAATGATGTTTTTTACGGTTTGAACACAACCAGAGTTAAGAAAATCTAATAACTCTTCGCGTTAACGATTGTTCCCATTTAATTTTAATTCAATTTTTAGATATAATTTGATTAACCCTAAATGATTTTTAAAAATATTTTGATATATTGTGTTTAAAAAAAATAGTCATATCTCACTCAATTACGGTTATCTATTATTCAGATTTATTTTAAAATTAATATTTAGGTTATACAAGATGACTCAAATAATCATTTTTAAGTTTTGGACATAACCAGGGTTAAGAAAATAGAACAATTAATCAATAATAGCATTGTCCGATTTGAATCCAATTTAATCTTTGAAGTTCATTTGATGTACTGTAAATTATTTTTAAAATTTTTCTTATGAATTGTTTTTTAAAAAAATAATTATATCTCACTCTATTACTAATATCTATTATTCGAATATAATTTAAATTTACTATTTCGCATATACAAAATAGCCAAATGATGTTTTTTGCGGTTTGAATACAACCAGAGTTAAGAAAATGTAATAACTAATAGCGTTGGCGATTGTTCCGATTTAATTTTAATTAAATTTTTTGATATAATTTGATTAACCTTAAATAATTTTTAAAAATAATTTTATGTATTATGTTTTAAAAAAATAGTCATATCTCACTCACTTACGGTTATCTTTTATTCAAATTTATTTTAAAATTAATATTTAGGTTATACAAGATGACTCAATTGATCCTTTTTAAGTTTTCGACATAACCAGGGTTAAGAAAATAGAACAATTAATCATTATAGCATTGTCCGATTTGATTCCAATTTAATCTTTGAAGTTCATTTGATGGGATGTAAATTATTTTTTTTATTTTTCTTATGAATTGTTTTCTAAAAAAATAATTATATCTCACTCTATTACTATTATCTATTATTCGAATAGAATTTAAATTTACTATTTCGCATATACAAGATAGCCAAATGATGTTTTTTACGGTTTGAACACAACCTGAATTAAGAAAATATAATAACTTCGCGTTAACGATTGTTCCGATTTAATTTTAATTTAATTTTTAGATATAATTTGATTAACCCTAAATGATTTTTAAAACTATTTTAATATATTGTGTTTAAAAAATATAGTCATATCTCACTCAATTACGGTTATCTATTATTCAAATTTATTTTAAAATTAATATTTAGGTTATACAAGATGACTCAAATGATCCTTTTTAAGTTTTGGACATAACCAGGGTTAAGAAAATAGAACAATTAATCATTATTGCATTGTCCGATCTGATTCCAATTTAATCTTTGAAGTTCATGTGATGGACTGTAAATTATATTTAAATTTTTTCTTATGAATTGTTTTTTAAAAAAATAATTATATCTCACTCTATTACTGTTATCTATTATTCGAATAGAATTTGAACTTACTATTTCGCATATACCAGATAGCCAAATGCTGTTTTTTGCGGTTTCAACACAACCAGAGTTAAGAAAATGTAATAACAGCGTTGGCAATTGTTCCGATTTAATTTTAATTCAATTTTTAGACATAATTTGATTAACCCTAAATGATTTTTACAAATATTTTGATATATTGTGTTTAAAAAAAATAGTCTTATTTTACTCAATTACGGTTATCTATTATTCAAATTAAATTTAAAATTAATATTTAGGTTATACAAGATGACTCAAATGATCCTTTTTAAGTTTTGGACATAACCAGGGTTAAGAAAATAGAACAATTAATCATTATTGCATTGTCCGATTTGATTCCAATTTAATTTTTGAAGTTCATTTGATGTACTGTAAATTATTTTTAAATTTTTTCTTATGAATTGTTTTTAAAAAAAATAACCCTATCTCACTCTATTACTGTTATCTATTATTCGAATATAATTTAAATTTACTATTTCGCATATACAAGATAGCCAAATGATGTTTTTTACGGTTTGAACACAACCAGAGTTAAGAAAATCTAATAACTCTTCGCGTTAACGATTGTTCCCATTTAATTTTAATTCAATTTTTAGATATAATTTGATTAACCCTAAATGATTTTTAAAAATATTTTGATATATTGTGTTTAAAAAAAATAGTCATATCTCACTCAATTACGGTTATCTATTATTCAGATTTATTTTAAAATTAATATTTAGGTTATACAAGATGACTCAAATAATCATTTTTAAGTTTTGGACATAACCAGGGTTAAGAAAATAGAACAATTAATCAATAATAGCATTGTCCGATTTGAATCCAATTTAATCTTTGAAGTTCATTTGATGTACTGTAAATTATTTTTAAAATTTTTCTTATGAATTGTTTTTTAAAAAAATAATTATATCTCACTCTATTACTAATATCTATTATTCGAATATAATTTAAATTTACTATTTCGCATATACAAAATAGCCAAATGATGTTTTTTGCGGTTTGAATACAACCAGAGTTAAGAAAATGTAATAACTAATAGCGTTGGCGATTGTTCCGATTTAATTTTAATTAAATTTTTTGATATAATTTGATTAACCTTAAATAATTTTTAAAAATAATTTTATGTATTATGTTTTAAAAAAATAGTCATATCTCACTCACTTACGGTTATCTTTTATTCAAATTTATTTTAAAATTAATATTTAGGTTATACAAGATGACTCAATTGATCCTTTTTAAGTTTTCGACATAACCAGGGTTAAGAAAATAGAACAATTAATCATTATAGCATTGTCCGATTTGATTCCAATTTAATCTTTGAAGTTCATTTGATGGGATGTAAATTATTTTTTTTATTTTTCTTATGAATTGTTTTCTAAAAAAATAATTATATCTCACTCTATTACTATTATCTATTATTCGAATAGAATTTAAATTTACTATTTCGCATATACAAGATAGCCAAATGATGTTTTTTACGGTTTGAACACAACCTGAATTAAGAAAATATAATAACTTCGCGTTAACGATTGTTCCGATTTAATTTTAATTTAATTTTTAGATATAATTTGATTAACCCTAAATGATTTTTAAAAATATTTTGATGTATTTTGTTTAAAAAAAATAGTCATATCTCACTCACTTAGGGTTATCTTTTATTCAAATTTATTTTAAAATTAATATTTAGGTTATACAAGATGACTCAATTGATCCTTTTTAAGTTTTCGACATAACCAGGGTTAAGAAAATAGAACAATTAATCATTATTGCATTGTCCGATCTGATTCCAATTTAATCTTTGAAGTTCATGTGATGGACTGTAAATTATATTTAAACTTTTTCTTATGAATTGATTTTTAAAAAAATAATTATATCTCACTCTATTACTGTTATCTATTATTCGAATAGAATTTGAACTTACTATCTCGCATATACAAGATAGCCAAATGATGTTTTTTTACGGTTTGAACACAACCAGAATTAAGAAAATATAATAACTGATAGCGTTAAAGATTGTTCCGTTTTAATTTTAATTTAATTTTTAGATATAATTTGATTAACCCTAAATGATTTTTAAAAATATTTTGATGTATTTTGTTTAAAAAAAATAGTCATATCTCACTCAATTACGGTTATCTATTATTCAAATTTATTTTAAAATTCATATTTAGGTTATACAAGATGACCCAAATGATCCTTTTTAAGTTTTGGACATAACCAGGGTTAAGAAAATAGAACATGTAATCATTATAGCATTGTCCGATTTGATTCCAATTTAATTTTTGAAGTTCATTTGATGTACCGTAAATTATTTTTAAAATTTTTCTTAAGAATTGTTTTTAAAAAAAATTATTATATCTCACTCTAATACTGTTATTTATTATTCGAATATAATTTACATTTACTATTTCGCATATACAAGATAGCCAAATGATGTTTTTTACGGCTTGAACACAACCAGAATTAAGAAAATATAATAACTCTTCGCGTTAACGATTGTTCCGATTTAATTATAATTTAATATTTAGGTATAATTTGATTAACCCTAAATAATTTTTAAAAATAATTTTAAGTATTATGTTTTACAAAAATAGTCATATCTCACTCAATTACGGTTATCTATTATTCAAATTTATTTTAAAATTAATAATTAGGTTATACAAGTTGACTCAATTGATCCTTTTTAAGTTTTGGACATAACCAGGGTTAAGAAAATATAACAATTAATCATTATAGCATTGTCCGATTTGATTCCAATTTAATCTTTAAAGTTCATTTGATGGGATGTAAATTATTTTTTTAATTTTTCTTATGAATTGTTTTCTAAAAAAATAATTATATCTCACTCTATTACTATTATCTATTATTCGAATAGAATTTAAATTTACTATTTCGCATATACAAGATAGCCAAATGATGTTTTTTACGGTTTGAACACAACCAGAATTAAGAAAATATAATAACTTCGCGTTAACGATTGTTCCGATTTAATTTTAATTCAATTTTTAGATATAATTTGATTAACGAATGATTTTTAAAAATATTTTGATATATTGTGTTTAAAAAAAATAGTCATATCTCACTCAATTACGGTTATCTATTATTCAAATTTATTTTAAAATTAATATTTAGGTTATACAAGATGACTCGAATGATCCTTTTTAAGTTTTGGACATAACCAGAGTTAAGAAAATGTAATAACTAATAGCGTTAACGATTGTTCCGATTTAATTTTAATTTAATTTTTAGATAAAATTTGATTAACCCTAAATGATTTTTAAAAAGATTTTAATATATTGTGTTTAAAAAAAATAGTCATATCTTACTCAATTACGGTTATCTATTATTCAAATTTATTTTAAAATTAATATTTAGGTTATACAAGATGACTCGAATGATCCTTTTTAAGTTTTGGACATAACCAGAGTTAAGAAAATGTAATAACTAATAGCGTTAACGATTGTTCCGATTTAATTTTAATTTAATTTTTAGATAAAATTTGATTAACCCTAAATGATTTTTAAAAAGATTTTAATATATTGTGTTTAAAAAAAATAGTCATATCTCACGCAATTACGGTTATCTATTATTAAAATTTAATTTAAAATTAATATTTAGGTTATACAAGATGACTCAAATGATCCTATTTAAGTTTTGGACATAACCAGTGTTCCAATTTAATCTTTGAAGTTCATTTGATGGGCTGTAAATTATTTTAAAAATTTTTCTTATGAATTGTTTTTTAAAAAAATAATTTTATCTCACTCTATTACTGTTATCTATTATTCGAATATAATTTAAATTTACTATTTCGCATATACAAGATAGCCAAATGATGTTTTTTACGGTTTGAACACAACCAGAGTTAAGAAAATCTAATAACTCTTCGCGTTAACGATTGTTCCCATTTAATTTTAATTCAATTTTTAGATATAATTTGATTAACCCTAAATGACTTTTAAAAATATTTTAATGTATTGTGTTTAAAAAAAATAGTCATATCTCACTCAATTACGGTTACCTATTATTCAGATTTATTTTAAAATTAATATTTAGGTTATACAAGATGACTCAAATAATCATTTTTAAGTTTTGGACATAACCAGGGTTAAGAAAATAGAACAATTAATCAATAATAGCATTGCCCGATTTGATTCCAATTTAATCTTTGAAGTTCATTTGATGTACTGTAAATTACTTTTAAAATTTTTCTTATGATTTGTTTTTTAAAAAAATAATTATATCTCACTATTACTAATCTCTATTATTCGAATATAATTTAAATTAACTATTTCGCATATACAAGATAGCCAAATGATGTTTTTTGCGGTTTGGACACAACCAGAGTTAAGAAAATGTAATAACTAATAGGGTTGGCGATTGTTCCAATTTAATTTTAATTTAATTTTTAGATGTAACTTGATTAACCCTAAATGACTTTTAAAAATATTTTAATGTATTGTGTTTAAAAAAAATAGTCATATCTCACTCAATTACGGTTATCTATTATTCAAATTTATTTTAAAATTAATATTTAGGTTATACAAGTTGACTCAATATATCCTTTTTAAGTTTTGGACATAACTAGGGTTAAGAAAATATAACAATTAATCATTATAGCATTGTCCGATTTGATTTTAATTTAATCTTTGAAGTTCATTTGATGGACTGTAAATTATTTTTAAAATTTTTCTTATGAATTTTTTTTAAAAAAAATAACTATATCTCACTCTATTACTGATATCTATTATTCGAATATAATTTTAATTTACTATTTCGCATATACAAGATGACTCGAATGATCCTTTTTAAGTTTTGGACATAACCAGAGTTAAGAAAATGTAATAACTAATAGCGTTAACGATTGTTCCGATTTAATTTTAATTTAATTTTTAGATAAAATTTAATTAATGAATGATTTTTAAAAATATTTTGATATATTGTGTTTAAAAAAAATAGTCATATCTCACTCAATTACGGTTATCTATTATTAAAATTTAATTTAAAATTAATATTTAGGTTATACAAGATGACTCAAATGATCCTATTTAAGTTTTGGACATAACCAGTGTTCCAATTTAATCTTTGAAGTTCATTTGATGGGCTGTAAATTATTTTAAAAATTTTTCTTATGAATTGTTTTTTAAAAAAATAATTTTATCTCACTCTATTACTGTTATTTATTATTCGAATATAATTTACATTTACTATTTTGCATATACAAGATAGCCAAATGATGTTTTTTACGGCTTGAACACAATCAGAATTAAGAAAATATAATAACTCTTCGCATTAATGATTGTTCCGATTTAATTTATAGATATAATTTGATTAACCCTAAATGATTTTTACAAATATTTTGATATATTGTGTTTAAAAAAAATAGTCATATTTTACTCAATTACGGTTATCTATTATTCAAATTAAATTTAAAATTAATATTTAGGTTATACAAGATGACTCAAATGATCCTTTTTAAGTTTTGGACATAACCAGGGTTAAGAAAATAGAACAATTAATCATTATTGCATTGTCCGATTTGATTCCAATTTAATTTTTTAAGTTCATTTGATGAACTGTAAATTATTTTTAAATTTTTTCTTGTGAATTGTTTTTAAAAAAAATAACCCTATCTCACTCTATTACTGTTATCTATTATTCGAATATAATTTAAATTTACTATTTCGCATATACAAGATAGCCAAATGATGTTTTTTACGGTTTGAACACAACCAGAGTTAAGAAAATCTAATAACTCTTCGCGTTAACGATTGTTCCCATTTAATTTTTAGATATAATTTGATTAACCCTAAATGATTTTTAAAAATATTTTGATATATTGTGTTTAAAAAAAATAGTCATATCTCACTCAATTACGGTTATCTATTATTCAGATTTATTTTAAAATTAATATTTAGGTTATACAAGATGACTCAAATAATCATTTTTAAGTTTTGGACATAACCAGGGTTAAGAAAATAGAACAATTAATCAATAATAGCATTGTCCGATTTGAATCCAATTTAATCTTTGAAGTTCATTTGATGTACTGTAAATTATTTTTAAAATTTTTCTTATGAATTGTTTTTTAAAAAAATAATTATATCTCACTCTATTACTAATATCTATTATTCGAATAGATTTTAAATTTACTATTTCGCATATACAAGATAGCCAAATGATGTTATTTATGATTTGAACACAACCAGAATTAAAAAAATATAATAACTCTTCGCATTAACGATTGTTCCGATTTAATTTTTAGATATAATTTGATTAACACTAAATGATTTTTAAAAATATTTTGATATATTGCGTTTAAAAAAAATAGTCATATCTCACACAATTACTGTTATCTATTATTCAAATTTATTTTAAAATTAATATTTAGGTTATACAAGATGACTCAATTGATCCTATTTAAGTTTTGGACATAACCAGGGTCAAGAAAATAGAACAATTAATCATTATAGCATTGTCCGATTTGATTCCAATTTAATCTTTGAAGTTCATTTAATGGACTGTAAATTATTTTTAAAATTTTTCTTATGAATTGTTTTCTAAAAAAATTAATATATCTCACTCTATTACTAATATCTATTATTCGAATATAATTTAAATTTACTATTTCGCATATACAATATAGCCAAATGATGTTTTTTGCGGTTTGAATACAACCAGAGTTAAGAAAATGTAATAACTAATAGCGTTGGCGATTGTTCCGATTTAATTTTAATTAAATTTTTAGATATAATTTGATTAACCTTAAATAATTTTTAAAAATAATTTTATGTATTATGTTTTAAAAAAATAGTCATATCTCACTCACTTACGGTTATCTTTTATTCAAATTTATTTTAAAATTAATATTTAGGTTATACAAGATGACTCAATTGATCCTTTTTAAGTTTTCGACATAACCAGGGTTAAGAAAATAGAACAATTAATCATTATAGCAATGTCCGATTTGATTCCAATTTAATCTTTGAAGTTCATTTGATGGGATGTAAATTATTTTTTTAATTTTTCTTATGAATTGTTTTCTAAAAAAATAATTATATCTCACTCTATTACTATTATCTATTATTCGAATAGAATTTAAATTTACTATTTCGCATATACAAGATAGCCAAATGATGTTTTTTACGGCTTGAACACAACCAGAATTAAGAAAATATAATAACTCTTCGCGTTAACGATTGTTCCGATTTAATTATAATTTAATATTTAGGTATAATTTGATTAACCCTAAATAATTTTTAAAAATAATTTTAAGTATTATGTTTTACAAAAATAGTCATATCTCACTCAATTACGGTTATCTATTATTCAAATTTATTTTAAAATTAATATTTAGGTAACACAAGATGACTCAAATGATCCTTTTTAAGTTTTGGACATAACCAGGGTTAAGAAAATAGAACAATTAATCATTATTGCATTGTCCGATTTGATTCGAATTTAATCTTTGAAGTTCATTTGATGGACTGTAAATTATTTTTAAAATTTTTCCTATGAATTTTTTTTTAAAGAAATAATTACCCTAAATGACTTTTAAAAATATTTTGATGTATTGTGTTTAAAAAAAAATAGTCATATCTCGCTCAATTACGGTTATCTATTATTCAAATTTATTTTAAAATTATTATTTATATTATAGTCAATATTATTATCAAAATTATAATCAATAATAGCATTGTCCTATTTGATTCCAATTTAATCTTTTAAGTTCATTTAATGTACTATAAATTATTTTTAAATTTTTTCTTATGAATTGTTTTTTAAAAAAATAATTATATCTCACTCTATTACTCATATCTATTATTCGGATATAATTTAAATTTACTATTTCGCATATACAAGATAGCCAAATGATGTTTTTTACGGTTTGAACACAACCAGAATTAAAAAACATAATAACTTCGCGTTAACGATTGTTCCGATCCGATCAACCAGAGTTAAGAAAATGTAATAACTAATAGCGTTGGCGATTGTTCCCATTTAATTTTAATTCAATTTTTAGATATAATTTGATTAACCCTAAATGATTTTTAAAAATATTTTGATATATTGTGTTTAAAAAAAATAGTCATATCTCGCTCAATTACGCTTATCTATTATTCAAATTTATTTTAAAATTCATATTTATGTTATACAAGATGACCCAAATGATCCTTTTTAAGTTTTGGACATAACCAGGGTTAAGAAAATAGAACATGTTATCATTATAGCATTGTCCGATTTGATTCCAATTTAATTTTTGAAGTTCATTTGATGTACCGTAAATTATTTTTAAAATTTTTCTTATGAATTGTTTTTAAAAAAAATTATTATATCTCACTCTAATACTGTTATTTATTATTCGAATATAATTTACATTTACTATTTCGCATATTCAAGATAGCCAAATGATGTTTTTCACGGCTTGAACACAACCAGAATTAAGAAAATATAATAACTCTTCGCGTTAACGATTGTTCCGATTTAATTATAATTTAATATTTAGGTACAATTTGATTAACCCTAAATAATTTTTAAAAATAATTTTAAGTATTATGTTTTACAAAAATAGTCATATCTCACTCAATTACGGTTATCTATTATTCAAATTTATTTTAAAATTAATAATTAGGTTATACAAGTTGACTCAATTGATCCTTTTTAAGTTTTGGACATAACCAGGGTTAAGAAAATATAACAATTAATCATTATAGCATTGTCCGATTTGATTCCAATATAATTTTTGAAGTTCATTTGATGGACTGTAAATTATTTTTAAAATTTTTCTAATGAATTGTTTTTTAAAAAAATATTTATATCTCACTCTATTACTGTTATCTATAATTCGAATTTAATTTAAATTTACTATTTCGCATATACAAGATAGCCAAATGATGTTATTTGCGGTTTGAACACAACCAGAGTTAAGAAAATGTAATAACTAATTGGGTTGGCGATTGTTCCGATTTAATATTAATTTAATTTTTAGATATAATTTGATTAACCCTAAATGATTTTTAAAAATATTTTGATGTATTGTGTATAAAAAAAATAGTCATATCTTACTCAATTACGGTTATCTATTATTCAAATTTATTTTAAAATTAATATTTAGGTTATACAAGTTGACTCAATTGATCCTTTTTAATTTTTGGACATAACCAGGGTTAAGAAAATGGAACAATTAATCAATAATAGCATTGTCCGATTTGATACCAATTTAATCTTTGAAGTTCATTTGATGTACTGTAAATTATTTTTAAAATTTTTCTTATGAATTGTTTTTTTAAAAAATAATTATATCTTACTCTATTACTCATATCTATTATTCGAATATAATTTAAATTTACTATTTCGCATATACAAGATAGCCAAATGATGTTTTTTGCGGTTTCAACACAACCAGAGTTAAGAAAATGTAATAACTAACAGCGTTGGCGATTGTTCCGATTTAATTTTAATTTAATTTTTAGATATAATTTGATTAACCCTAAATGATTTTTAAAATTATTTTAATATATTGTGTTAAAAAAAATAGTCATATCTCACTCAATTACGGTTATCTATTATTCAAATTTATTTTAAAATTAATATTTAGGTAACACAAGATGACTCAAATGATCCTTTTTAAGTTTTGGATATAACCAGGGTTAAGAAAATAGAACAATTAATCATTATTGCATTGTCCGATTTGATTCGAATTTAATCTTTGAAGTTCATTTGATGGACTGTAAATTATTTTTAAAATTTTTCCTATGAATTTTTTTTTAAAGAAACAATTACCCTAAATGACTTTTAAAAATATTTTAATGTATTGTGCTTAAAAAAAATAGTCATATCTCGCTCAATTACGGTTATCTATTATTCAAATTTATTTTAAAATTATTATTTATATAATAGTCAATAATATTATCAAAATTATAATCAATAATAGCATTGTCCTATTTGATTCCAATTTAATCTTTTAAGTTCATTTAATGTACTATAAATTATTTTTAAATTTTTTCTTATAAATTGTTTTTTAAAAAAATATTTATATCTCACTATATTACTCATATCTATTATTCGAATATAATTTAAATTTACTATTTCGCATATACAAGATAGCCAAATGATGTTTTTTACGGTTTGAACACAACCAGAATTAAGAAACATAATAACTTCGCGTTAACGATTGTTCCGATCCGATCAACCAGAGTTAAGAAAATGTAATAACTAATAGCGTTGGCGATTGTTCCCATTTAATTTTAATTCAATTTTTAGATATAATTTGATTAACCCTAAATGATTTTTAAAAATATTTTGATATATTGTGTTTAAAAAAAATAGTCATATCTCGCTCAATTACGCTTATCTATTATTCAAATTTATTTTAAAATTCATATTTATGTTATACAAGATGACCCAAATGATCCTTTTTAAGTTTTGGACATAACCAGGGTTAAGAAAATAGAACATGTAATCATTATAGCATTGTCCGATTTGATTCCAATTTAATTTTTGAAGTTCATTTGATGTACCGTAAATTATTTTTAAAATTTTTCTTATGAATTGTTTTTAAAAAAAATTATTATATCTCACTCTAATACTGTTATTTATTATTCGAATATAATTTACATTTACTATTTCGCATATTCAAGATAGCCAAATGATGTTTTTCACGGCTTGAACACAACCAGAATTAAGAAAATATAATAACTCTTCGCGTTAGATTGTTCCGATTTAATTATAATTTAATATTTAGGTATAATTTGATTAACCCTAAATAATTTTTAAAAATAATTTTAAGTATTATGTTTTACAAAAATAGTCATATCTCACTCAATTACGGTTATCTATTATTCAAATTTATTTTAAAATTAATAATTAGGTTATACAAGTTGACTCAATTGATCCTTTTTAAGTTTTGGACATAACCAGGGTTAAGAAAATGGAACAATTAATCAATAATAGCATTGTCCGATTTGATACCAATTTAATCTTTGAAGTTCATTTGATGTACTGTAAATTATTTTTAAAATTTTTCTTATGAATTGTTTTTTAAAAAAATAACTATATCTCACTCTATTACTGATATCTATTATTCGAATATAATTTAAATTTACTAATTCGCATATACAAGATAGCCAAATGATGTTTTTTGCGGTTTGAACACAACCAGAGTTAAGAAAATGTAATAACTAATAGCGTTGGCGATTGTTCCGATTTAATTTTAATTCAATTTTTAGATATAATTTGATCAACGAATGATTTTTAAAAATATTTTGATATATTGTGTTTAAAAAAAATAGTCATATCTCACTTAATTACGGTTATCTATTATTAAAATTTAATTTATTATAATATTTAGGTTATACAAGATGACTCAAATTATCATATTTAAGTTTTGGACATAACCAGGGTTAAGAAAATAGAACAATTAATCATTATTGCATTGTCCGATTTGATTCCAATTTAATCTTTGAAGTTCATTTGATGGGATGTAAATTATTTTTTAAATTTTTCTTATGAATTGTTTTCTAAAAAAATAATTATATCTCACTCTATTACTATTATCTATTATTCGAATAGAATTTAAATTTACTATTTCGCACATACAAGATAGCCAAATGATGTTTTTTACGGTTTGAACACAACCAGAATTAAGAAAATATAATAACTTCGCGTTAACGATTGTTCCGATTTAATTTTAATTTAATTTTTAGATATAATTTGATTAACCCTAAATGATTTTTAAAACTATTTTAATATATTGTGTTTAAAAAATATAGTCATATCTCACTCAATTACGGTTATCTATTATTCAAATTTATTTTAAAATTAATATTTAGGTTATACAAGATGACTCAAATGATCCTTTTTATGTTTTGGACATAACCAGGGTTAAGAAAATAGAACAATTAATCATTATTGCATTGTCCGATCTGATTCCAATTTAATCTTTGAAGTTCATGTGATGGACTGTAAATTATATTTAAATTTTTTCTTATGAATTGTTTTTTAAAAAAATAATTATATCTCACTCTATTACTGTTATCTATTATTCGAATAGAATTTGAACTTACTATTTCGCATATTAAAGATAGCCAAATGATGTTTTTTACGGTTTGAACACAACCAGAATTAAGAAAATATAATAACTGATAGCGTTAAAGATTGTTCCGTTTTAATTTTAATTTAATTTTTAGATATAATTTGATTAACCCTAAATGACTTTTAAAAATATTTTGATGTATTTTGTTTAAAAAAAATAGTCATATCTCACTCAATTACGGTTATCTATTATTAAAATTTAATTTAAAATTAATATTTAGGTTATACAAGATGACTCAAATGATCCTATTTAAGTTTTGGACATAACCAGTGTTCCAATTTAATCTTTGAAGTTCATTTGATGGGCTGTAAATTATTTTAAAAATTTTTCTTATGAATTGTTTTTTAAAAAAATAATTTTATCTCACTCTATTACTGTTATTTATTATTCGAATATAATTTACATTTACTATTTTGCATATACAAGATAGCCAAATGATGTTTTTTACGGCTTGAACACAATCAGAATTAAGAAAATATAATAACTCTTCGCATTAATGATTGTTCCGATTTAATTTATAGATATAATTTGATTAACCCTAAATGATTTTTACAAATATTTTGATATATTGTGTTTAAAAAAAATAGTCATATTTTACTCAATTACGGTTATCTATTATTCAAATTAAATTTAAAATTAATATTTAGGTTATACAAGATGACTCAAATGATCCTTTTTAAGTTTTGGACATAACCAGGGTTAAGAAAATAGAACAATTAATCATTATTGCATTGTCCGATTTGATTCCAATTTAATTTTTTAAGTTCATTTGATGAACTGTAAATTATTTTTAAATTTTTTCTTGTGAATTGTTTTTAAAAAAAATAACCCTATCTCACTCTATTACTGTTATCTATTATTCGAATATAATTTAAATTTACTATTTCGCATATACAAGATAGCCAAATGATGTTTTTTACGGTTTGAACACAACCAGAGTTAAGAAAATCTAATAACTCTTCGCGTTAACGATTGTTCCCATTTAATTTTTAGATATAATTTGATTAACCCTAAATGATTTTTAAAAATATTTTGATATATTGTGTTTAAAAAAAATAGTCATATCTCACTCAATTACGGTTATCTATTATTCAGATTTATTTTAAAATTAATATTTAGGTTATACAAGATGACTCAAATAATCATTTTTAAGTTTTGGACATAACCAGGGTTAAGAAAATAGAACAATTAATCAATAATAGCATTGTCCGATTTGAATCCAATTTAATCTTTGAAGTTCATTTGATGTACTGTAAATTATTTTTAAAATTTTTCTTATGAATTGTTTTTTAAAAAAATAATTATATCTCACTCTATTACTAATATCTATTATTCGAATAGATTTTAAATTTACTATTTCGCATATACAAGATAGCCAAATGATGTTATTTATGATTTGAACACAACCAGAATTAAAAAAATATAATAACTCTTCGCATTAACGATTGTTCCGATTTAATTTTTAGATATAATTTGATTAACACTAAATGATTTTTAAAAATATTTTGATATATTGCGTTTAAAAAAAATAGTCATATCTCACACAATTACTGTTATCTATTATTCAAATTTATTTTAAAATTAATATTTAGGTTATACAAGATGACTCAATTGATCCTATTTAAGTTTTGGACATAACCAGGGTCAAGAAAATAGAACAATTAATCATTATAGCATTGTCCGATTTGATTCCAATTTAATCTTTGAAGTTCATTTAATGGACTGTAAATTATTTTTAAAATTTTTCTTATGAATTGTTTTCTAAAAAAATTAATATATCTCACTCTATTACTAATATCTATTATTCGAATATAATTTAAATTTACTATTTCGCATATACAATATAGCCAAATGATGTTTTTTGCGGTTTGAATACAACCAGAGTTAAGAAAATGTAATAACTAATAGCGTTGGCGATTGTTCCGATTTAATTTTAATTAAATTTTTAGATATAATTTGATTAACCTTAAATAATTTTTAAAAATAATTTTATGTATTATGTTTTAAAAAAATAGTCATATCTCACTCACTTACGGTTATCTTTTATTCAAATTTATTTTAAAATTAATATTTAGGTTATACAAGATGACTCAATTGATCCTTTTTAAGTTTTCGACATAACCAGGGTTAAGAAAATAGAACAATTAATCATTATAGCAATGTCCGATTTGATTCCAATTTAATCTTTGAAGTTCATTTGATGGGATGTAAATTATTTTTTTAATTTTTCTTATGAATTGTTTTCTAAAAAAATAATTATATCTCACTCTATTACTATTATCTATTATTCGAATAGAATTTAAATTTACTATTTCGCATATACAAGATAGCCAAATGATGTTTTTTACGGCTTGAACACAACCAGAATTAAGAAAATATAATAACTCTTCGCGTTAACGATTGTTCCGATTTAATTATAATTTAATATTTAGGTATAATTTGATTAACCCTAAATAATTTTTAAAAATAATTTTAAGTATTATGTTTTACAAAAATAGTCATATCTCACTCAATTACGGTTATCTATTATTCAAATTTATTTTAAAATTAATATTTAGGTAACACAAGATGACTCAAATGATCCTTTTTAAGTTTTGGACATAACCAGGGTTAAGAAAATAGAACAATTAATCATTATTGCATTGTCCGATTTGATTCGAATTTAATCTTTGAAGTTCATTTGATGGACTGTAAATTATTTTTAAAATTTTTCCTATGAATTTTTTTTTAAAGAAATAATTACCCTAAATGACTTTTAAAAATATTTTGATGTATTGTGTTTAAAAAAAAATAGTCATATCTCGCTCAATTACGGTTATCTATTATTCAAATTTATTTTAAAATTATTATTTATATTATAGTCAATATTATTATCAAAATTATAATCAATAATAGCATTGTCCTATTTGATTCCAATTTAATCTTTTAAGTTCATTTAATGTACTATAAATTATTTTTAAATTTTTTCTTATGAATTGTTTTTTAAAAAAATAATTATATCTCACTCTATTACTCATATCTATTATTCGGATATAATTTAAATTTACTATTTCGCATATACAAGATAGCCAAATGATGTTTTTTACGGTTTGAACACAACCAGAATTAAAAAACATAATAACTTCGCGTTAACGATTGTTCCGATCCGATCAACCAGAGTTAAGAAAATGTAATAACTAATAGCGTTGGCGATTGTTCCCATTTAATTTTAAATCAATTTTTAGATATAATTTGATTAACCCTAAATGATTTTTAAAAATATTTTGATATATTGTGTTTAAAAAAAATAGTCATATCTCGCTCAATTACGCTTATCTATTATTCAAATTTATTTTAAAATTCATATTTATGTTATACAAGATGACCCAAATGATCCTTTTTAAGTTTTGGACATAACCAGGGTTAAGAAAATAGAACATGTTATCATTATAGCATTGTCCGATTTGATTCCAATTTAATTTTTGAAGTTCATTTGATGTACCGTAAATTATTTTTAAAATTTTTCTTATGAATTGTTTTTAAAAAAAATTATTATATCTCACTCTAATACTGTTATTTATTATTCGAATATAATTTACATTTACTATTTCGCATATTCAAGATAGCCAAATGATGTTTTTCACGGCTTGAACACAACCAGAATTAAGAAAATATAATAACTCTTCGCGTTAACGATTGTTCCGATTTAATTATAATTTAATATTTAGGTACAATTTGATTAACCCTAAATAATTTTTAAAAATAATTTTAAGTATTATGTTTTACAAAAATAGTCATATCTCACTCAATTACGGTTATCTATTATTCAAATTTATTTTAAAATTAATAATTAGGTTATACAAGTTGACTCAATTGATCCTTTTTAAGTTTTGGACATAACCAGGGTTAAGAAAATATAACAATTAATCATTATAGCATTGTCCGATTTGATTCCAATATAATTTTTGAAGTTCATTTGATGGACTGTAAATTATTTTTAAAATTTTTCTAATGAATTGTTTTTTAAAAAAATATTTATATCTCACTCTATTACTGTTATCTATAATTCGAATTTAATTTAAATTTACTATTTCGCATATACAAGATAGCCAAATGATGTTATTTGCGGTTTGAACACAACCAGAGTTAAGAAAATGTAATAACTAATTGGGTTGGCGATTGTTCCGATTTAATATTAATTTAATTTTTAGATATAATTTGATTAACCCTAAATGATTTTTAAAAATATTTTGATGTATTGTGTATAAAAAAAATAGTCATATCTTACTCAATTACGGTTATCTATTATTCAAATTTATTTTAAAATTAATATTTAGGTTATACAAGTTGACTCAATTGATCCTTTTTAATTTTTGGACATAACCAGGGTTAAGAAAATGGAACAATTAATCAATAATAGCATTGTCCGATTTGATACCAATTTAATCTTTGAAGTTCATTTGATGTACTGTAAATTATTTTTAAAATTTTTCTTATGAATTGTTTTTTTAAAAAATAATTATATCTTACTCTATTACTCATATCTATTATTCGAATATAATTTAAATTTACTATTTCGCATATACAAGATAGCCAAATGATGTTTTTTGCGGTTTCAACACAACCAGAGTTAAGAAAATGTAATAACTAACAGCGTTGGCGATTGTTCCGATTTAATTTTAATTTAATTTTTAGATATAATTTGATTAACCCTAAATGATTTTTAAAATTATTTTAATATATTGTGTTAAAAAAAATAGTCATATCTCACTCAATTACGGTTATCTATTATTCAAATTTATTTTAAAATTAATATTTAGGTAACACAAGATGACTCAAATGATCCTTTTTAAGTTTTGGATATAACCAGGGTTAAGAAAATAGAACAATTAATCATTATTGCATTGTCCGATTTGATTCGAATTTAATCTTTGAAGTTCATTTGATGGACTGTAAATTATTTTTAAAATTTTTCCTATGAATTTTTTTTTAAAGAAACAATTACCCTAAATGACTTTTAAAAATATTTTAATGTATTGTGCTTAAAAAAAATAGTCATATCTCGCTCAATTACGGTTATCTATTATTCAAATTTATTTTAAAATTATTATTTATATAATAGTCAATAATATTATCAAAATTATAATCAATAATAGCATTGTCCTATTTGATTCCAATTTAATCTTTTAAGTTCATTTAATGTACTATAAATTATTTTTAAATTTTTTCTTATAAATTGTTTTTTAAAAAAATATTTATATCTCACTATATTACTCATATCTATTATTCGAATATAATTTAAATTTACTATTTCGCATATACAAGATAGCCAAATGATGTTTTTTACGGTTTGAACACAACCAGAATTAAGAAACATAATAACTTCGCGTTAACGATTGTTCCGATCCGATCAACCAGAGTTAAGAAAATGTAATAACTAATAGCGTTGGCGATTGTTCCCATTTAATTTTAATTCAATTTTTAGATATAATTTGATTAACCCTAAATGATTTTTAAAAATATTTTGATATATTGTGTTTAAAAAAAATAGTCATATCTCGCTCAATTACGCTTATCTATTATTCAAATTTATTTTAAAATTCATATTTATGTTATACAAGATGACCCAAATGATCCTTTTTAAGTTTTGGACATAACCAGGGTTAAGAAAATAGAACATGTAATCATTATAGCATTGTCCGATTTGATTCCAATTTAATTTTTGAAGTTCATTTGATGTACCGTAAATTATTTTTAAAATTTTTCTTATGAATTGTTTTTAAAAAAAATTATTATATCTCACTCTAATACTGTTATTTATTATTCGAATATAATTTACATTTACTATTTCGCATATTCAAGATAGCCAAATGATGTTTTTCACGGCTTGAACACAACCAGAATTAAGAAAATATAATAACTCTTCGCGTTAGATTGTTCCGATTTAATTATAATTTAATATTTAGGTATAATTTGATTAACCCTAAATAATTTTTAAAAATAATTTTAAGTATTATGTTTTACAAAAATAGTCATATCTCACTCAATTACGGTTATCTATTATTCAAATTTATTTTAAAATTAATAATTAGGTTATACAAGTTGACTCAATTGATCCTTTTTAAGTTTTGGACATAACCAGGGTTAAGAAAATGGAACAATTAATCAATAATAGCATTGTCCGATTTGATACCAATTTAATCTTTGAAGTTCATTTGATGTACTGTAAATTATTTTTAAAATTTTTCTTATGAATTGTTTTTTAAAAAAATAACTATATCTCACTCTATTACTGATATCTATTATTCGAATATAATTTAAATTTACTAATTCGCATATACAAGATAGCCAAATGATGTTTTTTGCGGTTTGAACACAACCAGAGTTAAGAAAATGTAATAACTAATAGCGTTGGCGATTGTTCCGATTTAATTTTAATTCAATTTTTAGATATAATTTGATCAACGAATGATTTTTAAAAATATTTTGATATATTGTGTTTAAAAAAAATAGTCATATCTCACTTAATTACGGTTATCTATTATTAAAATTTAATTTATTATAATATTTAGGTTATACAAGATGACTCAAATTATCATATTTAAGTTTTGGACATAACCAGGGTTAAGAAAATAGAACAATTAATCATTATTGCATTGTCCGATTTGATTCCAATTTAATCTTTGAAGTTCATTTGATGGGATGTAAATTATTTTTTAAATTTTTCTTATGAATTGTTTTCTAAAAAAATAATTATATCTCACTCTATTACTATTATCTATTATTCGAATAGAATTTAAATTTACTATTTCGCACATACAAGATAGCCAAATGATGTTTTTTACGGTTTGAACACAACCAGAATTAAGAAAATATAATAACTTCGCGTTAACGATTGTTCCGATTTAATTTTAATTTAATTTTTAGATATAATTTGATTAACCCTAAATGATTTTTAAAACTATTTTAATATATTGTGTTTAAAAAATATAGTCATATCTCACTCAATTACGGTTATCTATTATTCAAATTTATTTTAAAATTAATATTTAGGTTATACAAGATGACTCAAATGATCCTTTTTATGTTTTGGACATAACCAGGGTTAAGAAAATAGAACAATTAATCATTATTGCATTGTCCGATCTGATTCCAATTTAATCTTTGAAGTTCATGTGATGGACTGTAAATTATATTTAAATTTTTTCTTATGAATTGTTTTTTAAAAAAATAATTATATCTCACTCTATTACTGTTATCTATTATTCGAATAGAATTTGAACTTACTATTTCGCATATTAAAGATAGCCAAATGATGTTTTTTACGGTTTGAACACAACCAGAATTAAGAAAATATAATAACTGATAGCGTTAAAGATTGTTCCGTTTTAATTTTAATTTAATTTTTAGATATAATTTGATTAACCCTAAATGACTTTTAAAAATATTTTGATGTATTTTGTTTAAAAAAAATAGTCATATCTCACTCAATTACGGTTATCTATTATTCAAATTTATTTTAAAATAAATATTTAGGTTATACAAGATGACTCAAATGATCCTATTTAAGTTTTGGACATAACCAGGGTTAAGAAAATAGAACAGTTAATCATTATAGCATGGTCCGATTTGATTCCAATTTATTCTTTGGAGTTCATTTGATGGACTATAAATTATTTTTAAATTTTTTCTTATGAATTGTTTTTTAAAAAAATGATTATATCTCACTCTATTACTGTTATCTATTATTCGAATAGAATTTAAATTTACTATTTCGCATATACAAGATAGCCAAATGATGTTTTTTACGGTTTGAACACAACCAGAATTAAGAAAATATACTGATAGCGTTAAAGATTGTGCCGGATTAATTTTAATTTAATTTTTAGATATAACTTAATTAACCCTAAATGACTTTTAAAAATATTTTAATGTATTGTGTTTAAAAAAAATAGTCATATCTCACTCAATTACGGTTATCTATTATTCAAATTTATTTTAAAATAAATATTTAGGTTATACAAGATGACTCAAATGATCCTATTTAAGTTTTGGACATAACCAGGGTTAAGAAAATAGAACAATTAATCATTATAGCATTGTCAGATTTGATTCCAATTTAATCTTTGAAGTTCATTTGATGGACTCTAAATTATTTTTAAAATTTTTCTTATGAATTGTTTTCTAAAAAAAATAATTATATCTCACTCTATTACTAATATCTATTATTCGAATATAATTTAAATTTACTATTTCGCATATACAAGATAGCCAAATGATGTTTTTTGCCGTTTAAACACAACCAGAGTTAAGGAAATGTAATAACTAATAGGGTTGGCGATTGTTCCGATTTAATTTTAATTCAATTTTTAAAAATAATTTTATGTATTATGTTTTAAAAAAATAGTCATATCTTACTCAATTACGGTTATCTATTATTCAAATTTATTTTAAAATTAATATTTAAGTTATACCAGATGACTCAATTGATCCTTTTCAAGTTTTAAACATAACTAGGGTTAAGAAAATAGAACAATTAATCATTATAGCATTGTCCGATTTGATTCCAATTTAATTTTTGAACTTCATTTGATGTACTGTAAATTATTTTTAAAATTTTTCTTATGAATTGTTTTTTAAAAAATAATTTTATCTCACTCTATTACTGTTATCTATTATTCGAATTTAATTTAAATTTACTATTTCGCATTTACAAGATAGCCAAATGATGTTATTTGCGGTTTGAACACAACCAGAGTTAAGAAAATGTAATAACTAATTGGGTTGGCGATTGTTCCGATTTAATATTAATTTAATTTTTAGATATAATTTGATTAACCCTAAATGATTTTTAAAATTATTTTAATATATTGTGTTAAAAAAAAATAGTCATATCTCACTCAATTACGGTTATCTATTATTCAAATTTATTTTAAAATTAATATTTAGGTAACACAAGATGACTCAAATGATCCTTTTTAAGTTTTGGACATAACCAGGGTTAAGAAAATAGAACAATTAATCATTATTGCATTGTCCGATTTGATTCGAATTTAATCTTTGAAGTTCATTTGATGGACTGTAAATTATTTTTAAAATTTTTCCTATGAATTTTTTTTTAAAGAAATAATTACCCTAAATGACTTAAAAATATTTTGATGTATTGTGTTTAAAAAAAATAGTCATATCTCGCTCAATTACGGTTATCTATTATTCAAATTTATTTTAAAATTATTATTTATATTATAGTCAATATTATTATCAAAATTATAATCAATAATAGCATTGTCCTATTTGATTCCAATTTAATCTTTTAAGTTCATTTAATGTACTATAAATTATTTTTAAATTTTTTCTTATGAATTGTTTTTTAAAAAAATATTTATATCTCACTCTATTACTGTTATCTATTATTCGAATTTAATTTAAATTTACTATTTCGCATATACAAGATAGCCAAATGATGTTATTTGCGGTTTGAACACAACCAGAGTTAAGAAAATGTAATAACTAATTGGGTTGGCGATTGTTCCGATTTAATATTAATTTAATTTTTAGATATAATTTGATTAACCCTAAATGATTTTTAAAAATATTTTGATGTATTGTGTATAAAAAAAATGGTCATATCTCACTCAATTACGGTTATCTATTATTCAAATTTATTTTAAAATTAATATTTAGGTTATACAAGTTGACTCAATTGATCCTTTTTAATTTTTGGACATAACCAGGGTTAAGAAAATGGAACAATTAATCAATAATAGCATTGTCCGATTTGATACCAATTTAATCTTTGAAGTTCATTTGATGTACTGTAAATTATTTTTAAAATTTTTCTTATGAATTGTTTTTTTAAAAAATAATTATATCTTACTCTATTACTCATATCTATTATTCGAATATAATTTAAATTTACTATTTCGCATATACAAGATAGCCAAATGATGTTTTTTGCGGTTTCAACACAACCAGAGTTAAGAAAATGTAATAACTAACAGCGTTGGCGATTGTTCCGATTTAATTTTAATTTAATTTTTAGATATAATTTGATTAACCCTATATGATTTTTAAAATTATTTTAATATATTGTGTTAAAAAAAAATAGTCATATCTCACTCAATTACGGTTATCTATTATTCAAATTTATTTTAAAATTAATATTTAGGTAACACAAGATGACTCAAATGATCCTTTTTAAGTTTTGGATATAACCAGGGTTAAGAAAATAGAACAATTAATCATTATTGCATTGTCCGATTTGATTCGAATTTAATCTTTGAAGTTCATTTGATGGACTGTAAATTATTTTTAAAATTTTTCCTATGAATTTTTTTTTAAAGAAATAATTACCCTAAATGACTTTTAAAAATATTTTGATGTATTGTGCTTAAAAAAAATAGTCATATCTCGCTCAATTACGGTTATCTATTATTCAAATTTATTTTAAAATTATTATTTATATAATAGTCAATATTATTATCAAAATTATAATCAATAATAGCATTGTCCTATTTGATTCCAATTTAATCTTTTAAGTTCATTTAATGTACTATAAATTATTTTTAAATTTTTTCTTATGAATTGTTTTTTAAAAAAATATTTATATCTCACTCTATTACTCATATCTATTATTCGAATATAATTTAAATTTACTATTTCGCATATACAAGATAGCCAAATGATGTTTTTTACGGTTTGAACACAACCAGAATTAAGAAACATAATAACTTCGCGTTAACGATTGTTCCGATCCGATCAACCAGAGTTAAGAAAATGTAATAACTAATAGCGTTGGCGATTGTTCCCATTTAGTTTTAATTCAATTTTTAGATATAATTTGATTAACCCTAAATGATTTTTAAAAATATTTTGATATATTGTGTTTAAAAAAAATAGTCATATCTCGCTCAATTACGCTTATCTATTATTCAAATTTATTTTAAAATTCATATTTATGTTATACAAGATGACCCAAATGATCCTTTTTAAGTTTTGGACATAACCAGGGTTAAGAAAATAGAACATGTAATCATTATAGCATTGTCCGATTTGATTCCAATTTAATTTTTGAAGTTCATTTGATGTACCGTAAATTATTTTTAAAATTTTTCTTATGAATTGTTTTTAAAAAAAATTATTATATCTCACTCTAATACTGTTATTTATTATTCGAATATAATTTACATTTACTATTTCGCATATTCAAGATAGCCAAATGATGTTTTTCACGGCTTGAACACAACCAGAATTAAGAAAATATAATAACTCTTCGCGTTAGATTGTTCCGATTTAATTATAATTTAATATTTAGGTATAATTTGATTAACCCTAAATAATTTTTAAAAATAATTTTAAGTATTATGTTTTACAAAAATAGTCATATCTCACTCAATTACGGTTATCTATTATTCAAATTTATTTTAAAATTAATATTTAGGTTATACAAGATGACTCGAATGATCCTTTTTAAGTTTTGGACATAACCAGAGTTAAGAAAATGTAATAACTAATAGCGTTAACGATTGTTCCGATTTAATTTTAATTTAATTTTTAGATAAAATTTAATTAACGAATGATTTTTAAAAATATTTTGATATATTGTGTTTAAAAAAAATAGTCATATCTCACTCAATTACGGTTATCTATTATTCAAATTTATTTTAAAATTAATATTTAGGTTATACAAGATGACTCGAATGATCCTTTTTAAGTTTTGGACATAACCAGAGTTAAGAAAATGTAATAACTAATAGCGTTAACGATTGTTCCGATTTAATTTTAATTTAATTTTTAGATAAAATTTGATTAACCCTAAATGATTTTTAAAAAGATTTTAATATATTGTGTTTAAAAAAAATAGTCATATCTTACTCAATTACGGTTATCTATTATTCAAATTTATTTTAAAATTAATATTTAGGTTATACAAGATGACTCGAATGATCCTTTTTAAGTTTTGGACATAACCAGAGTTAAGAAAATGTAATAACTAATAGCGTTAACGATTGTTCCGATTTAATTTTAATTTAATTTTTAGATAAAATTTAATTAACGAATGATTTTTAAAAATATTTTGATATATTGTGTTTAAAAAAAATAGTCATATCTCACTCAATTACGGTTATCTATTATTCAAATTTATTTTAAAATTAATATTTAGGTTATACAAGATGACTCGAATGATCCTTTTTAAGTTTTGGACATAACCAGAGTTAAGAAAATGTAATAACTAATAGCGTTAACGATTGTTCCGATTTAATTTTAATTTAATTTTTAGATAAAATTTGATTAACCCTAAATGATTTTTAAAAAGATTTTAATATATTGTGTTTAAAAAAAATAGTCATATCTCACTCAATTACGGTTATCTATTATTAAAATTTAATTTAAAATTAATATTTAGGTTATACAAGATGACTCAAATGATCCTATTTAAGTTTTGGACATAACCAGTGTTCCAATTTAATCTTTGAAGTTCATTTGATGGGCTGTAAATTATTTTAAAAATTTTTCTTATGAATTGTTTTTTAAAAAAATAATTTTATCTCACTCTATTACTGTTATCTATTATTCGAATATAATTTAAATTTACTATTTCGCATATACAAGATAGCCAAATGATGTTTTTTACGGTTTGAACACAACCAGAGTTAAGAAAATCTAATAACTCTTCGCGTTAACGATTGTTCCCATTTAATTTTAATTCAATTTTTAGATATAATTTGATTAACCCTAAATGACTTTTAAAAATATTTTAATGTATTGTGTTTAAAAAAAATAGTCATATCTCACTCAATTACGGTTATCTATTATTCAGATTTATTTTAAAATTAATATTTAGGTTATACAAGATGACTCAAATAATCATTTTTAAGTTTTGGACATAACCAGGGTTAAGAAAATAGAACAATTAATCAATAATAGCATTGCCCGATTTGATTCCAATTTAATCTTTGAAGTTCATTTGATGTACTGTAAATTACTTTTAAAATTTTTCTTATGATTTGTTTTTTAAAAAAATAATTATATCTCACTATTACTAATCTCTATTATTCGAATATAATTTAAATTAACTATTTCGCATATACAAGATAGCCAAATGATGTTTTTTGCGGTTTGGACACAACCAGAGTTAAGAAAATGTAATAACTAATAGGGTTGGCGATTGTTCCAATTTAATTTTAATTTAATTTTTAGATGTAACTTGATTAACCCTAAATGACTTTTAAAAATATTTTAATGTATTGTGTTTAAAAAAAATAGTCATATCTCACTCAATTACGGCTATCTATTATTCAAATTTATTTTAAAATTAATATTTAGGTTATACAAGTTGACTCAATATATCCTTTTTAAGTTTTGGACATAACTAGGGTTAAGAAAATATAACAATTAATCATTATAGCATTGTCCGATTTGATTTTAATTTAATCTTTGAAGTTCATTTGATGGACTGTAAATTATTTTTAAAATTTTTCTTATGAATTTTTAAAAAAAAAAATAACTATATCTCACTCTATTACTGATATCTATTATTCGAATATAATTTTAATTTACTATTTCGCATATACAAGATGACTCGAATGATCCTTTTTAAGTTTTGGACATAACCAGAGTTAAGAAAATGTAATAACTAATAGCGTTAACGATTGTTCCGATTTAATTTTAATTTAATTTTTAGATAAAATTTAATTAACGAATGATTTTTAAAAATATTTTGATATATTGTGTTTAAAAAAAATAGTCATATCTCACTCAATTACGGTTATCTATTATTAAAATTTAATTTAAAATTAATATTTAGGTTATACAAGATGACTCAAATGATCCTATTTAAGTTTTGGACATAACCAGTGTTCCAATTTAATCTTTGAAGTTCATTTGATGGGCTGTAAATTATTTTAAAAATTTTTCTTATGAATTGTTTTTTAAAAAAATAATTTTATCTCACTCTATTACTGTTATTTATTATTCGAATATAATTTACATTTACTATTTTGCATATACAAGATAGCCAAATGATGTTTTTTACGGCTTGAACACAATCAGAATTAAGAAAATATAATAACTCTTCGCATTAATGATTGTTCCGATTTAATTTATAGATATAATTTGATTAACCCTAAATGATTTTTACAAATATTTTGATATATTGTGTTTAAAAAAAATAGTCATATTTTACTCAATTACGGTTATCTATTATTCAAATTAAATTTAAAATTAATATTTAGGTTATACAAGATGACTCAAATGATCCTTTTTAAGTTTTGGACATAACCAGGGTTAAGAAAATAGAACAATTAATCATTATTGCATTGTCCGATTTGATTCCAATTTAATTTTTTAAGTTCATTTGATGTACTGTAAATTATTTTTAAATTTTTTCTTGTGAATTGTTTTTAAAAAAAATAACCCTATCTCACTCTATTACTGTTATCTATTATTCGAATATAATTTAAATTTACTATTTCGCATATACAAGATAGCCAAATGATGTTTTTTACGGTTTGAACACAACCAGAGTTAAGAAAATCTAATAACTCTTCGCGTTAACGATTGTTCCCATTTAATTTTTAGATATAATTTGATTAACCCTAAATGATTTTTAAAAATATTTTGATATATTGTGTTTAAAAAAAATAGTCATATCTCACTCAATTACGGTTATCTATTATTCAGATTTATTTTAAAATTAATATTTAGGTTATACAAGATGACTCAAATAATCATTTTTAAGTTTTGGACATAACCAGGGTTAAGAAAATAGAACAATTAATCAATAATAGCATTGTCCGATTTGAATCCAATTTAATCTTTGAAGTTCATTTGATGTACTGTAAATTATTTTTAAAATTTTTCTTATGAATTGTTTTTTAAAAAAATAATTATATCTCACTCTATTACTAATATCTATTATTCGAATAGATTTTAAATTTACTATTTCGCATATACAAGATAGCCAAATGATGTTATTTATGATTTGAACACAACCAGAATTAAAAAAATATAATAACTCTTCGCATTAACGATTGTTCCGATTTAATTTTTAGATATAATTTGATTAACACTAAATGATTTTTAAAAATATTTTGATATATTGCGTTTAAAAAAAATAGTCATATCTCACACAATTACTGTTATCTATTATTCAAATTTATTTTAAAATTAATATTTAGGTTATACAAGATGACTCAATTGATCCTATTTAAGTTTTGGACATAACCAGGGTTAAGAAAATAGAACAATTAATCATTATAGCATTGTCCGATTTGATTCCAATTTAATCTTTGAAGTTCATTTAATGGACTGTAAATTATTTTTAAAATTTTTCTTATGAATTGTTTTCTAAAAAAATTAATATATCTCACTCTATTACTAATATCTATTATTCGAATATAATTTAAATTTACTATTTCGCTTATACAATATAGCCAAATGATGTTTTTTGCGGTTTGAATACAACCAGAGTTAAGAAAATGTAATAACTAATAGCGTTGGCGATTGTTCCGATTTAATTTTAATTAAATTTTTAGATATAATTTGATTAACCTTAAATAATTTTTAAAAATAATTTTATGTATTATGTTTTAAAAAAATAGTCATTTCTCACTCACTTACGGTTATCTTTTATTCAAATTTATTTTAAAATTAATATTTAGGTTATACAAGATGACTCAATTGATCCTTTTTAAGTTTTCGACATAACCAGGGTTAAGAAAATAGAACAATTAATCATTATAGCAATGTCCGATTTGATTCCAATTTAATCTTTGAAGTTCATTTGATGGGATGTAAATTATTTTTTTAATTTTTCTTATGAATTGTTTTCTAAAAAAATAATTATATCTCACTCTATTACTATTATCTATTATTCGAATAGAATTTAAATTTACTATTTCGCATATACAAGATAGCCAAATGATGTTTTTTACGGCTTGAACACAACCAGAATTAAGAAAATATAATAACTCTTCGCGTTAACGATTGTTCCGATTTAATTATAATTTAATATTTAGGTATAATTTGATTAACCCTAAATAATTTTTAAAAATAATTTTAAGTATTATGTTTTACAAAAATAGTCATATCTCACTCAATTACGGTTATCTATTATTCAAATTTATTTTAAAATTAATATTTAGGTAACACAAGATGACTCAAATGATCCTTTTTAAGTTTTGGACATAACCAGGGTTAAGAAAATAGAACAATTAATCATTATTGCATTGTCCGATTTGATTCGAATTTAATCTTTGAAGTTTATTTGATGGACTGTAAATTATTTTTAAAATTTTTCCTATGAATTTTTTTTTAAAGAAATAATTACCCTAAATGACTTTTAAAAATATTTTGATGTATTGTGTTTAAAAAAAAATAGTCATATCTCGCTCAATTACGGTTATCTATTATTCAAATTTATTTTAAAATTATTATTTATATTATAGTCAATATTATTATCAAAATTATAATCAATAATAGCATTGTCCTATTTGATTCCAATTTAATCTTTTAAGTTCATTTAATGTACTATAAATTATTTTTAAATTTTTTCTTATGAATTGTTTTTTAAAAAAATAATTATATCTCACTCTATTACTCATATCTATTATTCGGATATAATTTAAATTTACTATTTCGCATATACAAGATAGCCAAATGATGTTTTTTACGGTTTGAACACAACCAGAATTAAAAAACATAATAACTTCGCGTTAACGATTGTTCCGATCCGATCAACCAGAGTTAAGAAAATGTAATAACTAATAGCGTTGGCGATTGTTCCCATTTAATTTTAATTCAATTTTTAGATATAATTTGATTAACCCTAAATGATTTTTAAAAATATTTTGATATATTGTGTTTAAAAAAAATAGTCATATCTCGCTCAATTACGCTTATCTATTATTCAAATTTATTTTAAAATTCATATTTATGTTATACAAGATGACCCAAATGATCCTTTTTAAGTTTTGGACATAACCAGGGTTAAGAAAATAGAACATGTTATCATTATAGCATTGTCCGATTTGATTCCAATTTAATTTTTGAAGTTCATTTGATGTACCGTAAATTATTTTTAAAATTTTTCTTATGAATTGTTTTTAAAAAAAATTATTATATCTCACTCTAATACTGTTATTTATTATTCGAATATAATTTACATTTACTATTTCGCATATTCAAGATAGCCAAATGATGTTTTTCACGGCTTGAACACAACCAGAATTAAGAAAATATAATAACTCTTCGCGTTAACGATTGTTCCGATTTAATTATAATTTAATATTTAGGTACAATTTGATTAACCCTAAATAATTTTTAAAAATAATTTTAAGTATTATGTTTTACAAAAATAGTCATATCTCACTCAATTACGGTTATCTATTATTCAAATTTATTTTAAAATTAATAATTAGGTTATACAAGTTGACTCAATTGATCCTTTTTAAGTTTTGGACATAACCAGGGTTAAGAAAATATAACAATTAATCATTATAGCATTGTTTGATTTGATTCCAATATAATTTTTGAAGTTCATTTGATGGACTGTAAATTATTTTTAAAATTTTTCTAATGAATTGTTTTTTAAAAAAATATTTATATCTCACTCTATTACTGTTATCTATAATTCGAATTTAATTTAAATTTACTATTTCGCATATACAAGATAGCCAAATGATGTTATTTGCGGTTTGAACACAACCAGAGTTAAGAAAATGTAATAACTAATTGGGTTGGCGATTGTTCCGATTTAATATTAATTTAATTTTTAGATATAATTTGATTAACCCTAAATGATTTTTAAAAATATTTTGATGTATTGTGTATAAAAAAAATAGTCATATCTTACTCAATTACGGTTATCTATTATTCAAATTTATTTTAAAATTAATATTTAGGTTATACAAGTTGACTCAATTGATCCTTTTTAATTTTTGGACATAACCAGGGTTAAGAAAATGGAACAATTAATCAATAATAGCATTGTCCGATTTGATACCAATTTAATCTTTGAAGTTCATTTGATGTACTGTAAATTATTTTTAAAATTTTTCTTATGAATTGTTTTTTTAAAAAATAATTATATCTTACTCTATTACTCATATCTATTATTCGAATATAATTTAAATTTACTATTTCGCATATACAAGATAGCCAAATGATGTTTTTTGCGGTTTCAACACAACCAGAGTTAAGAAAATGTAATAACTAACAGCGTTGGCGATTGTTCCGATTTAATTTTAATTTAATTTTTAGATATAATTTGATTAACCCTAAATGATTTTTAAAATTATTTTAATATATTGTGTTAAAAAAAAATAGTCATATCTCACTCAATTACGGTTATCTATTATTCAAATTTATTTTAAAATTAATATTTAGGTAACACAAGATGACTCAAATGATCCTTTTTAAGTTTTGGATATAACCAGGGTTAAGAAAATAGAACAATTAATCATTATTGCATTGTCCGATTTGATTCGAATTTAATCTTTGAAGTTCATTTGATGGACTGTAAATTATTTTTAAAATTTTTCCTATGAATTTTTTTTTAAAGAAACAATTACCTTTTAAAAATATTTTAATGTATTGTGCTTAAAAAAAATAGTCATATCTCGCTCAATTACGGTTATCTATTATTCAAATTTATTTTAAAATTATTATTTATATAATAGTCAATATTATTATCAAAATTATAATCAATAATAGCATTGTCCTATTTGATTCCAATTTAATCTTTTAAGTTCATTTAATGTACTATAAATTATTTTTAAATTTTTTCTTATGAATTGTTTTTTAAAAAAATATTTATATCTCACTATATTACTCATATCTATTATTCGAATATAATTTAAATTTACTATTTCGCATATACAAGATAGCCAAATGATGTTTTTTACGGTTTGAACACAACCAGAATTAAGAAACATAATAACTTCGCGTTAACGATTGTTCCGATCCGATCAACCAGAGTTAAGAAAATGTAATAACTAATAGCGTTGGCGATTGTTCCCATTTAATTTTAATTCAATTTTTAGATATAATTTGATTAACCCTAAATGATTTTTAAAAATATTTTGATATATTGTGTTTAAAAAAAATAGTCATATCTCGCTCAATTACGCTTATCTATTATTCAAATTTATTTTAAAATTCATATTTATGTTATACAAGATGACCCAAATGATCCTTTTTAAGTTTTGGACATAACCAGGGTTAAGAAAATAGAACATGTAATCATTATAGCATTGTCCGATTTGATTCCAATTTAATTTTTGAAGTTCATTTGATGTACCGTATATTATTTTTAAAATTTTTCTTATGAATTGTTTTTAAAAAAAATTATTATATCTCACTCTAATACTGTTATTTATTATTCGAATATAATTTACATTTACTATTTCGCATATTCAAGATAGCCAAATGATGTTTTTCACGGCTTGAACACAACCAGAATTAAGAAAATATAATAACTCTTCGCGTTAGATTGTTCCGATTTAATTATAATTTAATATTTAGGTATAATTTGATTAACCCTAAATAATTTTTAAAAATAATTTTAAGTATTATGTTTTACAAAAATTGTCATATCTCACTCAATTACGGTTATCTATTATTCAAATTTATTTTAAAATTAATAATTAGGTTATACAAGTTGACTCAATTGATCCTTTTTAAGTTTTGGACATAACCAGGGTTAAGAAAATGGAACAATTAATCAATAATAGCATTGTCCGATTTGATACCAATTTAATCTTTGAAGTTCATTTGATGTACTGTAAATTATTTTTAAAATTTTTCTTATGAATTGTTTTTTAAAAAAATATCTATATCTCACTCTATTACTGATATCTATTATTCGAATATAATTTAAATTTACTAATTCGCATATACAAGATAGCCAAATGATGTTTTTTGCGGTTTGAACACAACCAGAGTTAAGAAAATGTAATAACTAATAGCGTTGGCGATTGTTCCGATTTAATTTTAATTCAATTTTTAGATATAATTTGATCAACGAATGATTTTTAAAAATATTTTGATATATTGTGTTTAAAAAAAATAGTCATATCTCACTTAATTACGGTTATCTATTATTAAAATTTAATTTATTATAATATTTAGGTTATACAAGATGACTCAAATTATCATATTTAAGTTTTGGACATAACCAGGGTTAAGAAAATAGAACAGTTAATCATTATAGCATGGTCCGATTTGATTCCAATTTATTCTTTGGAGTTCATTTGATGGACTATAAATTATTTTTAAATTTTTTCTTATGAATTGTTTTTTAAAAAAATGATTATATCTCACTCTATTACTGTTATCTATTATTCGAATAGAATTTAAATTTACTATTTCGCATATACAAGATAGCCAAATGATGTTTTTTACGGTTTGAACACAACCAGAATTAAGAAAATATAATAACTGATAGCGTTAAAGATTGTGCCGGATTAATTTTAATTTAATTTTTAGATATAACTTAATTAACCCTAAATGACTTTTAAAAATATTTTAATGTATTGTGTTTAAAAAAAATAGTCATATCTCACTCAATTACGGTTATCTATTATTCAAATTTATTTTAAAATAAATATTTAGGTTATACAAGATGACTCAAATGATCCTATTTAAGTTTTGGACATAACCAGGGTTAAGAAAATAGAACATTTAATCATTATAGCATTGTCAGATTTGATTCCAATTTAATCTTTGAAGTTCATTTGATGGACTCTAAATTATTTTTAAAATTTTTCTTATGAATTGTTTTCTAAAAAAAATAATTATATCTGACTCTATTACTAATATCTATTATTCGAATATAATTTAAATTTACTATTTCGCATATACAAGATAGCCAAATGATGTTTTTTGCCGTTTAAACACAACCAGAGTTAAGGAAATGTAATAACTAATAGGGTTGGCGATTGTTCCGATTTAATTTTAATTCAATTTTTAAAAATAATTTTATGTATTATGTTTTAAAAAAATAGTCATATCTTACTCAATTACGGTTATCTATTATTCAAATTTATTTTAAAATTAATATTTAAGTTTTACCAGATGACTCAATTGATCCTTTTCAAGTTTTAAACATAACTAGGGTTAAGAAAATAGAACAATTAATCATTATAGCATTGTCCGATTTGATTCCAATTTAATTTTTGAACTTCATTTGATGTACTGTAAATTATTTTTAAAATTTTTCTTATGAATAGTTTTTTAAAAAATAATTTTATCTCACTCTATTACTGTTATCTATTATTCGAATTTAATTTAAATTTACTATTTCGCATTTACAAGATAGCCAAATGATGTTATTTGCGGTTTGAACACAACCAGAGTTAAGAAAATGTAATAACTAATTGGGTTGGCGATTGTTCCGATTTAATATTAATTTAATTTTTAGATATAATTTGATTAACCCTAAATGATTTTTAAAATTATTTTAATATATTGTGTTAAAAAAAAATAGTCATATCTCACTCAATTACGGTTATCTATTATTCAAATTTATTTTAAAATTAATATTTAGGTAACACAAGATGACTTAAATGATCCTTTTTAAGTTTTGGACATAACCAGGGTTAAGAAAATAGAACAATTAATCATTATTGCATTGTCCGATTTGATTCGAATTTAATCTTTGAAGTTCATTTGATGGACTGTAAATTATTTTTAAAATTTTTCCTATGAATTTTTTTTTAAAGAAATAATTACCCTAAATGACTTAAAAATATTTTGATGTATTGTGTTTAAAAAAAATAGTCATATCTCGCTCAATTACGGTTATCTATTATTCAAATTTATTTTAAAATTATTATTTATATTATAGTCAATATTATTATCAAAATTATAATCAATAATAGCATTGTCCTATTTGATTCCAATTTAATCTTTTAAGTTCATTTAATGTACTATAAATTATTTTTAAATTTTTTCTTATGAATTGTTTTTTAAAAAAATATTTATATCTCAATCTATTACTGTTATCTATTATTCGAATTTAATTTAAATTTACTATTTCGCATATACAAGATAGCCAAATGATGTTATTTGCGGTTTGAACACAACGAGAGTTAAGAAAATGTAATAACTAATCGGGTTGGCGATTGTTCCGATTTAATATTAATTTAATTTTTAGATATAATTTGATTAACCCTAAATGATTTTTAAAAATATTTTGATGTATTGTGAATAAAAAAAATGGTCATATCTCACTCAATTACGGTTATCTATTATTCAAATTTATTTTAAAATTAATATTTAGGTAACACAAGATGACTCAAATGATCCTTTTTAAGTTTTGGATATAACCAGGGTTAAGAAAATAGAACAATTAATCATTATTGCATTGTCCGATTTGATTCGAATTTAATCTTTGAAGTTCATTTGATGGACTGTAAATTATTTTTAAAATTTTTCCTATGAATTTTTTTTTAAAGAAATAATTACCCTAAATGACTTTTAAAAATATTTTGATGTATTGTGCTTAAAAAAAATAGTCATATCTCGCTCAATTACGGTTATCTATTATTCAAATTTATTTTAAAATTATTATTTATATAATAGTCAATATTATTATCAAAATTATAATCAATAATAGCATTGTCCTATTTGATTCCAATTTAATCTTTTAAGTTCATTTAATGTACTATAAATTATTTTTAAATTTTTTCTTATGAATTGTTTTTTAAAAAAATATTTATATCTCACTCTATTACTCATATCTATTATTCGAATATAATTTAAATTTACTATTTCGCATATACAAGATAGCCAAATGATGTTTTTTACGGTTTGAACACAACCAGAATTAAGAAACATAATAACTTCGCGTTAACGATTGTTCCGATCCGATCAACCAGAGTTAAGAAAATGTAATAACTAATAGCGTTGGCGATTGTTCCCATTTAATTTTAATTCAATTTTTAGATATAACTTGATTAACCCTAAATGATTTTTAAAAATATTTTGATATATTGTGTTTATAAAAAATAGTCATATCTCGCTCAATTACGCTTATCTATTATTCAAATTTATTTTAAAATTCATATTTATGTTATACAAGATGACCCAAATGATCCTTTTTAAGTTTTGGACATAACCAGGGTTAAGAAAATAGAACATGTAATCATTATAGCATTGTCCGATTTGATTCCAATTTAATTTTTGAAGTTCATTTGATGTACCGTAAATTATTTTTAAAATTTTTCTTATGAATTGTTTTTAAAAAAAATTATTATATCTCACTCTAATACTGTTATTTATTATTCGAATATAATTTACATTTACTATTTCGCATATTCAAGATAGCCAAATGATGTTTTTCACGGCTTGAACACAACCAGAATTAAGAAAATATAATAACTCTTCGCGTTAGATTGTTCCGATTTAATTATAATTTAATATTTAGGTATAATTTGATTAACCCTAAATAATTTTTAAAAATAATTTTAAGTATTATGTTTTACAAAAATAGTCATATCTCACTCAATTACGGTTATCTATTATTCAAATTTATTTTAAAATTAATAATTAGGTTATACAAGTTGACTCAATTGATCCTTTTTAAGTTTTGGACATAACCAGGGTTAAGAAAATATAACAATTTATCATTATAGCATTGTCCGATTTGATTCCAATATAATTTTTGAAGTTCATTAGATGGACTGTAAATTATTTTTAAAATTTTTCTAATGAATTGTTTTTTAAAAAAATATTTATATCTCACTCTATTACTGTTATCTATTATTCGAATTTAATTTAAATTTACTAATTCGCATATACAAGATAGCCAAATGATGTTTTTTGCGGTTTGAACACAACCAGAGTTAAGAAAATGTAATAACTAATAGCGTTGGCGATTGTTCCGATTTAATTTTAATTCAATTTTTAGATATAATTTGATCAACGAATGATTTTTAAAAATATTTTGATATATTGTGTTTAAAAAAAATAGTCATATCTCACTTAATTACGGTTATCTATTATTAAAATTTAATTTATTATAATATTTAGGTTATACAAGATGACTCAAATTATCCTATTTAAGTTTTGGACATAACCAGGGTTAAGAAAATAGAACAATTAATCATTATTGCATTGTCCGATTTGATTCCAATTTAATCTTTGAAGTTCATTTGATGGGATGTAAATTATTTTTTAAATTTTTCTTATGAATTGTTTTCTAAAAAAATAATTATATCTCACTCTATTACTATTATCTATTATTCGAATAGAATTTAAATTTACTATTTCGCACATACAAGATAGCCAAATGATGTTTTTTACGGTTTGAACACAACCAGAATTAAGAAAATATAATAACTTCGCGTTAACGATTGTTCCGATTTAATTTTAATTTAATTTTTAGATATAATTTGATTAACCCTAAATGATTTTTAAAACTATTTTAATATATTGTGTTTAAAAAATATAGTCATATCTCACTCAATTACGGTTATCTATTATTCAAATTTATTTTAAAATTAATATTTAGGTTATACAAGATGACTCAAATGATCCTTTTTATGTTTTGGACATAACCAGGGTTAAGAAAATAGAACAATTAATCATTATTGCATTGTCCGATCTGATTCCAATTTAATCTTTGAAGTTCATATGATGGACTGTAAATTATATTTAAATTTTTTCTTATGAATTGTTTTTTAAAAAAATAATTATATCTCACTCTATTACTGTTATCTATTATTCGAATAGAATTTGAACTTACTATTTCGCATATTAAAGATAGCCAAATGATGTTTTTTACGGTTTGAACACAACCAGAATTAAGAAAATATAATAACTGATAGCGTTAAAGATTGTTCCGTTTTAATTTTAATTTAATTTTTAGATATAATTTGATTAACCCTAAATGACTTTTAAAAATATTTTGATGTATTTTGTTTAAAAAAAATAGTCATATCTCACTCAATTACGGTTATCTATTATTCAAATTTATTTTAAAATAAATATTTAGGTTATACAAGATGACTCAAATGATCCTATTTAAGTTTTGGACATAACCAGGGTTAAGAAAATAGAACAGTTAATCATTATAGCATGGTCCGACTTGATTCCAATTTATTCTTTGGAGTTCATTTGATGGACTATAAATTATTTTTAAATTTTTTCTTATGAATTGTTTTTTAAAAAAATGATTATATCTCACTCTATTACTGTGATCTATTATTCGAATAGAATTTAAATTTACTATTTCGCATATACAAGATAGCCAAATGATGTTTTTTACGGTTTGAACACAACCAGAATTAAGAAAATATAATAACTGATAGCGTTAAAGATTGTGCCGGATTAATTTTAATTTAATTTTTAGATATAACTTAATTAACCCTAAATGACTTTTAAAAATATTTTAATGTATTGTGTTTAAAAAAAATAGTCATATCTCACTCAATTACGGTTATCTATTATTCAAATTTATTTTAAAATAAATATTTAGGTTATACAAGATGACTCAAATGATCCTATTTAAGTTTTGGACATAACCAGGGTTAAGAAAATAGAACAATTAATCATTATAGCATTGTCAGATTTGATTCCAATTTAATCTTTGAAGTTCATTTGATGGACTCTAAATTATTTTTAAAATTTTTCTTATGAATTGTTCTCTAAAAAAAATAATTATATCTCACTCTATTACTAATATCTATTATTCGAATATAAGTTAAATTTACTATTTCGCATATACAAGATAGCCAAATGATGTTTTTTGCCGTTTAAACACAACCAGAGTTAAGGAAATGTAATAACTAATAGGGTTGGCGATTGTTCCGATTTAATTTTAATTCAATTTTTAAAAATAATTTTATGTATTATGTTTTAAAAAAATAGTCATATCTTACTCAATTACGGTTATCTATTATTCAAATTTATTTTAAAATTAATATTTAAGTTATACCAGATGACTCAATTGATCCTTTTCAAGTTTTAAACATAACTAGGGTTAAGAAAATAGAACAATTAATCATTATAGCATTGTCCGATTTGATTCCAATTTAATTTTTGAACTTCATTTGATGTACTGTAAATTATTTTTAAAATTTTTCTTATGAATTGTTTTTTAAAAAATAATTTTATCTCACTCTATTACTGTTATCTATTATTCGAATTTAATTTAAATTTACTATTTCGCATTTACAAGATAGCCAAATGATGTTATTTGCGGTTTGAACACAACCAGAGTTAAGAAAATGTAATAACTAATTGGGTTGGCGATTGTTCCGATTTAATATTAATTTAATTTTTAGATATAATTTGATTAACCCTAAATGATTTTTAAAATTATTTTAATATATTGTGTTAAAAAAAAATAGTCATATCTCACTCAATTACGGTTATCTATTATTCAAATTTATTTTAAAATTAATATTTAGGTAACACAAGATGACTCAAATGATCCTTTTTAAGTTTTGGACATAACCAGGGTTAAGAAAATAGAACAATTAATCATTATTGCATTGTCCGATTTGATTCGAATTTAATCTTTGAAGTTCATTTGATGGACTGTAAATTATTTTTAAAATTTTTCCTATGAATTTTTTTTTAAAGAAATAATTACCCTAAATGACTTAAAAATATTTTGATGTATTGTGTTTAAAAAAAATAGTCATATCTCGCTCAATTACGGTTATCTATTATTCAAATTTATTTTAAAATTATTATTTATATTATAGTCAATATTATTATCAAAATTATAATCAATAATAGCATTGTCCTATTTGATTCCAATTTAATCTTTTAAGTTCATTTAATGTACTATAAATTATTTTTAAATTTTTTCTTATGAATTGTTTTTTAAAAAAATATTTATATCTCACTCTATTACTGTTATCTATTATTCGAATTTAATTTAAATTTACTATTTCGCATATACAAGATAGCCAAATGATGTTATTTGCGGTTTGAACACAACCAGAGTTAAGAAAATGTAATAACTAATTGGGTTGGCGATTGTTCCGATTTAATATTAATTTAATTTTTAGATATAATTTGATTAACCCTAAATGATTTTTAAAATTATTTTAATATATTGTGTTAAAAAAAAATAGTCATATCTCACTCAATTACGGTTATCTATTATTCAAATTTATTTTAAAATTAATATTTAGGTAACACAAGATGACTTAAATGATCCTTTTTAAGTTTTGGACATAACCAGGGTTAAGAAAATAGAACAATTAATCATTATTGCATTGTCCGATTTGATTCGAATTTAATCTTTGAAGTTCATTTGATGGACTGTAAATTATTTTTAAAATTTTTCCTATGAATTTTTTTTTAAAGAAATAATTACCCTAAATGACTTAAAAATATTTTGATGTATTGTGTTTAAAAAAAATAGTCATATCTCGCTCAATTACGGTTATCTATTATTCAAATTTATTTTAAAATTATTATTTATATAATAGTCAATATTATTATCAAAATTATAATCAATAATAGCATTGTCCTATTTGATTCCAATTTAATCTTTTAAGTTCATTTAATGTACTATAAATTATTTTTAAATTTTTTCTTATGAATTGTTTTTTAAAAAAATATTTATATCTCACTCTATTACTCATATCTATTATTCGAATATAATTTAAATTTACTATTTCGCATATACAAGATAGCCAAATGATGTTTTTTACGGTTTGAACACAACCAGAATTAAGAAACATAATAACTTCGCGTTAACGATTGTTCCGATCCGATCAACCAGAGTTAAGAAAATGTAATAACTAATAGCGTTGGCGATTGTTCCCATTTAATTTTAATTCAATTTTTAGATATAATTTGATTAACCCTAAATGATTTTTAAAAATATTTTGATATATTGTGTTTATAAAAAATAGTCATATCTCGCTCAATTACGCTTATCTATTATTCAAATTTATTTTAAAATTCATATTTATGTTATACAAGATGACCCAAATGATCCTTTTTAAGTTTTGGACATAACCAGGGTTAAGAAAATAGAACATGTAATCATTATAGCATTGTCCGATTTGATTCCAATTTAATTTTTGAAGTTCATTTGATGTACCGTAAATTATTTTTAAAATTTTTCTTATGAATTGTTTTTAAAAAAAATTATTATATCTCACTCTAATACTGTTATTTATTATTCGAATATAATTTACATTTACTATTTCGCATATTCAAGATAGCCAAATGATGTTTTTCACGGCTTGAACACAACCAGAATTAAGAAAATATAATAACTCTTCGCGTTAGATTGTTCCGATTTAATTATAATTTAATATTTAGGTATAATTTGATTAACCCTAAATAATTTTTAAAAATAATTTTAAGTATTATGTTTTACAAAAATAGTCATATCTCACTCAATTACGGTTATCTATTATTCAAATTTATTTTAAAATTAATAATTAGGTTATACAAGTTGACTCAATTGATCCTTTTTAAGTTTTGGACATAACCAGGGTTAAGAAAATATAACAATTAATCATTATAGCATTGTCCGATTTGATTCCAATATAATTTTTGAAGTTCATTTGATGGACTGTAAATTATTTTTTAAATTTTTCTTATGAATTGTTTTCTAAAAAAATAATTATATCTCACTCTATTACTATTATCTATTATTCGAATAGAATTTAAATTTACTATTTCGCACATACAAGATAGCCAAATGATGTTTTTTACGGTTTGAACACAACCAGAATTAAGAAAATATAATAACTTCGCGTTAACGATTGTTCCGATTTAATTTTAATTTAATTTTTAGATATAATTTGATTAACCCTAAATGATTTTTAAAACTATTTTAATATATTGTGTTTAAAAAGTATAGTCATATCTCACTCAATTACGGTTATCTATTATTCAAATTTATTTTAAAATTAATATTTAGGTTATACAAGATGACTCAAATGATCCTTTTTATGTTTTGGACATAACCAGGGTTAAGAAAATAGAACAATTAATCATTATTGCATTGTCCGATCTGATTCCAATTTAATCTTTGAAGTTCATATGATGGACTGTAAATTATATTTAAATTTTTTCTTATGAATTGTTTTTTAAAAAAATAATTATATCTCACTCTATTACTGTTATCTATTATTCGAATAGAATTTGAACTTACTATTTCGCATATTAAAGATAGCCAAATGATGTTTTTTACGGTTTGAACACAACCAGAATTAAGAAAATATAATAACTGATAGCGTTAAAGATTGTTCCGTTTTAATTTTAATTTAATTTTTAGATATAATTTGATTAACCCTAAATGACTTTTAAAAATATTTTGATGTATTTTGTTTAAAAAAAATAGTCATATCTCACTCAATTACGGTTATCTATTATTCAAATTTATTTTAAAATAAATATTTAGGTTATACAAGATGACTCAAATGATCCTATTTAAGTTTTGGACATAACCAGGGTTAAGAAAATAGAACAGTTAATCATTATAGCATGGTCCGATTTGATTCCAATTTATTCTTTGGAGTTCATTTGATGGACTATAAATTATTTTTAAATTTTTTCTTATGAATTGTTATTTAAAAAAATGATTATATCTCACTCTATTACTGTTATCTATTATTCGAATAGAATTTAAATTTACTATTTCGCATATACAAGATAGCCAAATGATGTTTTTTACGGTTTGAACACAACCAGAATTAAGAAAATATAATAACTGATAGCGTTAAAGATTGTGCCGGATTAATTTTAATTTAATTTTTAGATATAACTTAATTAACCCTAAATGACTTTTAAAAATATTTTAATGTATTGTGTTTAAAAAAAATAGTCATATCTCACTCAATTACGGTTATCTATTATTCAAATTTATTTTAAAATAAATATTTAGGTTATACAAGATGACTCAAATGATCCTATTTAAGTTTTGGACATAACCAGGGTTAAGAAAATAGAACAATTAATCATTATAGCATTGTCAGATTTGATTCCAATTTAATCTTTGAAGTTCATTTGATGGACTCTAAATTATTTTTAAAATTTTTCTTATGAATTGTTCTCTAAAAAAAATAATTATATCTCACTCTATTACTAATATCTATTATTCGAATATAATTTAAATTTACTATTTCGCATATACAAGATAGCCAAATGATGTTTTTTGCCGTTTAAACACAACCAGAGTTAAGGAAATGTAATAACTAATAGGGTTGGCGATTGTTCCGATTTAATTTTAATTCAATTTTTAAAAATAATTTTATGTATTATGTTTTAAAAAAATAGTCATATCTTACTCAATTACGGTTATCTATTATTCAAATTTATTTTAAAATTAATATTTAAGTTATACCAGATGACTCAATTGATCCTTTTCAAGTTTTAAACATAACTAGGGTTAAGAAAATAGAACAATTAATCATTATAGCATTGTCCGATTTGATTCCAATTTAATTTTTGAACTTCATTTGATGTACTGTAAATTATTTTTAAAATTTTTCTTATGAATTGTTTTTTAAAAAATAATTTTATCTCACTCTATTACTGTTATCTATTATTCGAATTTAATTTAAATTTACTATTTCGCATTTACAAGATAGCCAAATGATGTTATTTGCGGTTTGAACACAACCAGAGTTAAGAAAATGTAATAACTAATTGGGTTGGCGATTGTTCCGATTTAATATTAATTTAATTTTTAGATATAATTTGATTAACCCTAAATGATTTTTAAAATTATTTTAATATATTGTGTTAAAAAAAAATAGTCATATCTCACTCAATTACGGTTATCTATTATTCAAATTTATTTTAAAATTAATATTTAGGTAACACAAGATGACTCAAATGATCCTTTTTAAGTTTTGGACATAACCAGGGTTAAGAAAATAGAACAATTAATCATTATTGCATTGTCCGATTTGATTCGAATTTAATCTTTGAAGTTCATTTGATGGACTGTAAATTATTTTTAAAATTTTTCCTATGAATTTTTTTTTAAAGAAATAATTACCCTAAATGACTTAAAAATATTTTGATGTATTGTGTTTAAAAAAAATAGTCATATCTCGCTCAATTACGGTTATCTATTATTCAAATTTATTTTAAAATTATTATTTATATTATAGTCAATATTATTATCAAAATTATAATCAATAATAGCATTGTCCTATTTGATTCCAATTTAATCTTTTAAGTTCATTTAATGTACTATAAATTATTTTTAAATTTTTTCTTATGAATTGTTTTTTAAAAAAATATTTATATCTCACTCTATTACTGTTATCTATAATTCGAATTTAATTTAAATTTACTATTTCGCATATACAAGATAGCCAAATGATGTTATTTGCGGTTTGAACACAACCAGAGTTAAGAAAATGTAATAACTAATTGGGTTGGCGATTGTTCCGATTTAATATTAATTTAATTTTTAGATATAATTTGATTAACCCTAAATGATTTTTAAAAATATTTTGATGTATTGTGTATAAAAAAAATAGTCATATCTTACTCAATTACGGTTATCTATTATTCAAATTTATTTTAAAATTAATATTTAGGTTATACAAGTTGACTCAATTGATCCTTTTTAATTTTTGGACATAACCAGGGTTAAGAAAATGGAACAATTAATCAATAATAGCATTGTCCGATTTGATACCAATTTAATCTTTGAAGTTCATTTGATGTACTGTAAATTATTTTTAAAATTTTTCTTATGAATTGTTTTTTTAAAAAATAATTATATCTTACTCTATTACTCATATCTATTATTCGAATATAATTTAAATTTACTATTTCGCATATACAAGATAGCCAAATGATGTTTTTTGCGGTTTCAACACAACCAGAGTTAAGAAAATGTAATAACTAACAGCGTTGGCGATTGTTCCGATTTAATTTTAATTTAATTTTTAGATATAATTTGATTAACCCTAAATGATTTTTAAAATTATTTTAATATATTGTGTTAAAAAAAAATAGTCATATCTCACTCAATTACGGTTATCTATTATTCAAATTTATTTTAAAATTAATATTTAGGTAACACAAGATGACTCAAATGATCCTTTTTAAGTTTTGGATATAACCAGGGTTAAGAAAATAGAACAATTGATCATTATTGCATTGTCCGATTTGATTCGAATTTAATCTTTGAAGTTCATTTGATGGACTGTAAATTATTTTTAAAATTTTTCCTATGAATTTTTTTTTAAAGAAATAATTACCCTAAATGACTTTTAAAAATATTTTGATGTATTGTGCTTAAAAAAAATAGTCATATCTCGCTCAATTACGGTTATCTATTATTCAAATTTATTTTAAAATTATTATTTATATAATAGTCAATATTATTATCAAAATTATAATCAATAATAGCATTGTCCTATTTGATTCCAATTTAATCTTTTAAGTTCATTTAATGTACTATAAATTATTTTTAAATTTTTTCTTATGAATTGTTTTTTAAAAAAATATTTATATCTCACTCTATTACTCATATCTATTATTCGAATATAATTTAAATTTACTATTTCGCATATACAAGATAGCCAAATGATGTTATTTGCGGTTTGAACACAACCAGAGTTAAGAAAATGTAATAACTAATTGGGTTGGCGATTGTTCCGATTTAATATTAATTTAATTTTTAGATATAATTTGATTAACCCTAAATGATTTTTAAAAATATTTTGATGTATTGTGTATAAAAAAAAATGGTCATATCTCACTCAATTACGGTTATCTATTATTCAAATTTATTTTAAAATTAATATTTAGGTTATACAAGATGACTCGAATGATCCTTTTTAAGTTTTGGACATAACCAGAGTTAAGAAAATGTAATAACTAATAGCGTTAACGATTGTTCCGATTTAATTTTAATTTAATTTTTAGATAAAATTTGATTAACCCTAAATGATTTTTAAAAAGATTTTAATATATTGTGTTTAAAAAAAATAGTCATATCTTACTCAATTACGGTTATCTATTATTCAAATTTATTTTAAAATTAATATTTAGGTTATACAAGATGACTCGAATGATCCTTTTTAAGTTTTGGACATAACCAGAGTTAAGAAAATGTAATAACTAATAGCGTTAACGATTGTTCCGATTTAATTTTAATTTAATTTTTAGATAAAATTTAATTAACGAATGATTTTTAAAAATATTTTGATATATTGTGTTTAAAAAAAATAGTCATATCTCACTCAATTACGGTTATCTATTATTCAAATTTATTTTAAAATTAATATTTAGGTTATACAAGATGACTCGAATGATCCTTTTTAAGTTTTGGACATAACCAGAGTTAAGAAAATGTAATAACTAATAGCGTTAACGATTGTTCCGATTTAATTTTAATTTAATTTTTAGATAAAATTTGATTAACCCTAAATGATTTTTAAAAAGATTTTAATATATTGTGTTTAAAAAAAATAGTCATATCTCACTCAATTACGGTTATCTATTATTAAAATTTAATTTAAAATTAATATTTAGGTTATACAAGATGACTCAAATGATCCTATTTAAGTTTTGGACATAACCAGTGTTCCAATTTAATCTTTGAAGTTCATTTGATGGGCTGTAAATTATTTTAAAAATTTTTCTTATGAATTGTTTTTTAAAAAAATAATTTTATCTCACTCTATTACTGTTATCTATTATTCGAATATAATTTAAATTTACTATTTCGCATATACAAGATAGCCAAATGATGTTTTTTACGGTTTGAACACAACCAGAGTTAAGAAAATCTAATAACTCTTCGCGTTAACGATTGTTCCCATTTAATTTTAATTCAATTTTTAGATATAATTTGATTAACCCTAAATGACTTTTAAAAATATTTTAATGTATTGTGTTTAAAAAAAATAGTCATATCTCACTCAATTACGGTTATCTATTATTCAGATTTATTTTAAAATTAATATTTAGGTTATACAAGATGACTCAAATAATCATTTTTAAGTTTTGGACATAACCAGGGTTAAGAAAATAGAACAATTAATCAATAATAGCATTGCCCGATTTGATTCCAATTTAATCTTTGAAGTTCATTTGATGTACTGTAAATTACTTTTAAAATTTTTCTTATGATTTGTTTTTTAAAAAAATAATTATATCTCACTATTACTAATCTCTATTATTCGAATATAATTTAAATTAACTATTTCGCATATACAAGATAGCCAAATGATGTTTTTTGCGGTTTGGACACAACCAGAGTTAAGAAAATGTAATAACTAATAGGGTTGGCGATTGTTCCAATTTAATTTTAATTTAATTTTTAGATGTAACTTGATTAACCCTAAATGACTTTTAAAAATATTTTAATGTATTGTGTTTAAAAAAAATAGTCATATCTCACTCAATTACGGCTATCTATTATTCAAATTTATTTTAAAATTAATATTTAGGTTATACAAGTTGACTCAATATATCCTTTTTAAGTTTTGGACATAACTAGGGTTAAGAAAATATAACAATTAATCATTATAGCATTGTCCGATTTGATTTTAATTTAATCTTTGAAGTTCATTTGATGGACTGTAAATTATTTTTAAAATTTTTCTTATGAATTTTTAAAAAAAAAAATAACTATATCTCACTCTATTACTGATATCTATTATTCGAATATAATTTTAATTTACTATTTCGCATATACAAGATGACTCGAATGATCCTTTTTAAGTTTTGGACATAACCAGAGTTAAGAAAATGTAATAACTAATAGCGTTAACGATTGTTCCGATTTAATTTTAATTTAATTTTTAGATAAAATTTAATTAACGAATGATTTTTAAAAATATTTTGATATATTGTGTTTAAAAAAAATAGTCATATCTCACTCAATTACGGTTATCTATTATTAAAATTTAATTTAAAATTAATATTTAGGTTATACAAGATGACTCAAATGATCCTATTTAAGTTTTGGACATAACCAGTGTTCCAATTTAATCTTTGAAGTTCATTTGATGGGCTGTAAATTATTTTAAAAATTTTTCTTATGAATTGTTTTTTAAAAAAATAATTTTATCTCACTCTATTACTGTTATTTATTATTCGAATATAATTTACATTTACTATTTTGCATATACAAGATAGCCAAATGATGTTTTTTACGGCTTGAACACAATCAGAATTAAGAAAATATAATAACTCTTCGCATTAATGATTGTTCCGATTTAATTTATAGATATAATTTGATTAACCCTAAATGATTTTTACAAATATTTTGATATATTGTGTTTAAAAAAAATAGTCATATTTTACTCAATTACGGTTATCTATTATTCAAATTAAATTTAAAATTAATATTTAGGTTATACAAGATGACTCAAATGATCCTTTTTAAGTTTTGGACATAACCAGGGTTAAGAAAATAGAACAATTAATCATTATTGCATTGTCCGATTTGATTCCAATTTAATTTTTTAAGTTCATTTGATGTACTGTAAATTATTTTTAAATTTTTTCTTGTGAATTGTTTTTAAAAAAAATAACCCTATCTCACTCTATTACTGTTATCTATTATTCGAATATAATTTAAATTTACTATTTCGCATATACAAGATAGCCAAATGATGTTTTTTACGGTTTGAACACAACCAGAGTTAAGAAAATCTAATAACTCTTCGCGTTAACGATTGTTCCCATTTAATTTTTAGATATAATTTGATTAACCCTAAATGATTTTTAAAAATATTTTGATATATTGTGTTTAAAAAAAATAGTCATATCTCACTCAATTACGGTTATCTATTATTCAGATTTATTTTAAAATTAATATTTAGGTTATACAAGATGACTCAAATAATCATTTTTAAGTTTTGGACATAACCAGGGTTAAGAAAATAGAACAATTAATCAATAATAGCATTGTCCGATTTGAATCCAATTTAATCTTTGAAGTTCATTTGATGTACTGTAAATTATTTTTAAAATTTTTCTTATGAATTGTTTTTTAAAAAAATAATTATATCTCACTCTATTACTAATATCTATTATTCGAATAGATTTTAAATTTACTATTTCGCATATACAAGATAGCCAAATGATGTTATTTATGATTTGAACACAACCAGAATTAAAAAAATATAATAACTCTTCGCATTAACGATTGTTCCGATTTAATTTTTAGATATAATTTGATTAACACTAAATGATTTTTAAAAATATTTTGATATATTGCGTTTAAAAAAAATAGTCATATCTCACACAATTACTGTTATCTATTATTCAAATTTATTTTAAAATTAATATTTAGGTTATACAAGATGACTCAATTGATCCTATTTAAGTTTTGGACATAACCAGGGTTAAGAAAATAGAACAATTAATCATTATAGCATTGTCCGATTTGATTCCAATTTAATCTTTGAAGTTCATTTAATGGACTGTAAATTATTTTTAAAATTTTTCTTATGAATTGTTTTCTAAAAAAATTAATATATCTCACTCTATTACTAATATCTATTATTCGAATATAATTTAAATTTACTATTTCGCTTATACAATATAGCCAAATGATGTTTTTTGCGGTTTGAATACAACCAGAGTTAAGAAAATGTAATAACTAATAGCGTTGGCGATTGTTCCGATTTAATTTTAATTAAATTTTTAGATATAATTTGATTAACCTTAAATAATTTTTAAAAATAATTTTATGTATTATGTTTTAAAAAAATAGTCATTTCTCACTCACTTACGGTTATCTTTTATTCAAATTTATTTTAAAATTAATATTTAGGTTATACAAGATGACTCAATTGATCCTTTTTAAGTTTTCGACATAACCAGGGTTAAGAAAATAGAACAATTAATCATTATAGCAATGTCCGATTTGATTCCAATTTAATCTTTGAAGTTCATTTGATGGGATGTAAATTATTTTTTTAATTTTTCTTATGAATTGTTTTCTAAAAAAATAATTATATCTCACTCTATTACTATTATCTATTATTCGAATAGAATTTAAATTTACTATTTCGCATATACAAGATAGCCAAATGATGTTTTTTACGGCTTGAACACAACCAGAATTAAGAAAATATAATAACTCTTCGCGTTAACGATTGTTCCGATTTAATTATAATTTAATATTTAGGTATAATTTGATTAACCCTAAATAATTTTTAAAAATAATTTTAAGTATTATGTTTTACAAAAATAGTCATATCTCACTCAATTACGGTTATCTATTATTCAAATTTATTTTAAAATTAATATTTAGGTAACACAAGATGACTCAAATGATCCTTTTTAAGTTTTGGACATAACCAGGGTTAAGAAAATAGAACAATTAATCATTATTGCATTGTCCGATTTGATTCGAATTTAATCTTTGAAGTTTATTTGATGGACTGTAAATTATTTTTAAAATTTTTCCTATGAATTTTTTTTTAAAGAAATAATTACCCTAAATGACTTTTAAAAATATTTTGATGTATTGTGTTTAAAAAAAAATAGTCATATCTCGCTCAATTACGGTTATCTATTATTCAAATTTATTTTAAAATTATTATTTATATTATAGTCAATATTATTATCAAAATTATAATCAATAATAGCATTGTCCTATTTGATTCCAATTTAATCTTTTAAGTTCATTTAATGTACTATAAATTATTTTTAAATTTTTTCTTATGAATTGTTTTTTAAAAAAATAATTATATCTCACTCTATTACTCATATCTATTATTCGGATATAATTTAAATTTACTATTTCGCATATACAAGATAGCCAAATGATGTTTTTTACGGTTTGAACACAACCAGAATTAAAAAACATAATAACTTCGCGTTAACGATTGTTCCGATCCGATCAACCAGAGTTAAGAAAATGTAATAACTAATAGCGTTGGCGATTGTTCCCATTTAATTTTAATTCAATTTTTAGATATAATTTGATTAACCCTAAATGATTTTTAAAAATATTTTGATATATTGTGTTTAAAAAAAATAGTCATATCTCGCTCAATTACGCTTATCTATTATTCAAATTTATTTTAAAATTCATATTTATGTTATACAAGATGACCCAAATGATCCTTTTTAAGTTTTGGACATAACCAGGGTTAAGAAAATAGAACATGTTATCATTATAGCATTGTCCGATTTGATTCCAATTTAATTTTTGAAGTTCATTTGATGTACCGTAAATTATTTTTAAAATTTTTCTTATGAATTGTTTTTAAAAAAAATTATTATATCTCACTCTAATACTGTTATTTATTATTCGAATATAATTTACATTTACTATTTCGCATATTCAAGATAGCCAAATGATGTTTTTCACGGCTTGAACACAACCAGAATTAAGAAAATATAATAACTCTTCGCGTTAACGATTGTTCCGATTTAATTATAATTTAATATTTAGGTACAATTTGATTAACCCTAAATAATTTTTAAAAATAATTTTAAGTATTATGTTTTACAAAAATAGTCATATCTCACTCAATTACGGTTATCTATTATTCAAATTTATTTTAAAATTAATAATTAGGTTATACAAGTTGACTCAATTGATCCTTTTTAAGTTTTGGACATAACCAGGGTTAAGAAAATATAACAATTAATCATTATAGCATTGTTTGATTTGATTCCAATATAATTTTTGAAGTTCATTTGATGGACTGTAAATTATTTTTAAAATTTTTCTAATGAATTGTTTTTTAAAAAAATATTTATATCTCACTCTATTACTGTTATCTATAATTCGAATTTAATTTAAATTTACTATTTCGCATATACAAGATAGCCAAATGATGTTATTTGCGGTTTGAACACAACCAGAGTTAAGAAAATGTAATAACTAATTGGGTTGGCGATTGTTCCGATTTAATATTAATTTAATTTTTAGATATAATTTGATTAACCCTAAATGATTTTTAAAAATATTTTGATGTATTGTGTATAAAAAAAATAGTCATATCTTACTCAATTACGGTTATCTATTATTCAAATTTATTTTAAAATTAATATTTAGGTTATACAAGTTGACTCAATTGATCCTTTTTAATTTTTGGACATAACCAGGGTTAAGAAAATGGAACAATTAATCAATAATAGCATTGTCCGATTTGATACCAATTTAATCTTTGAAGTTCATTTGATGTACTGTAAATTATTTTTAAAATTTTTCTTATGAATTGTTTTTTTAAAAAATAATTATATCTTACTCTATTACTCATATCTATTATTCGAATATAATTTAAATTTACTATTTCGCATATACAAGATAGCCAAATGATGTTTTTTGCGGTTTCAACACAACCAGAGTTAAGAAAATGTAATAACTAACAGCGTTGGCGATTGTTCCGATTTAATTTTAATTTAATTTTTAGATATAATTTGATTAACCCTAAATGATTTTTAAAATTATTTTAATATATTGTGTTAAAAAAAAATAGTCATATCTCACTCAATTACGGTTATCTATTATTCAAATTTATTTTAAAATTAATATTTAGGTAACACAAGATGACTCAAATGATCCTTTTTAAGTTTTGGATATAACCAGGGTTAAGAAAATAGAACAATTAATCATTATTGCATTGTCCGATTTGATTCGAATTTAATCTTTGAAGTTCATTTGATGGACTGTAAATTATTTTTAAAATTTTTCCTATGAATTTTTTTTTAAAGAAACAATTACCTTTTAAAAATATTTTAATGTATTGTGCTTAAAAAAAATAGTCATATCTCGCTCAATTACGGTTATCTATTATTCAAATTTATTTTAAAATTATTATTTATATAATAGTCAATATTATTATCAAAATTATAATCAATAATAGCATTGTCCTATTTGATTCCAATTTAATCTTTTAAGTTCATTTAATGTACTATAAATTATTTTTAAATTTTTTCTTATGAATTGTTTTTTAAAAAAATATTTATATCTCACTATATTACTCATATCTATTATTCGAATATAATTTAAATTTACTATTTCGCATATACAAGATAGCCAAATGATGTTTTTTACGGTTTGAACACAACCAGAATTAAGAAACATAATAACTTCGCGTTAACGATTGTTCCGATCCGATCAACCAGAGTTAAGAAAATGTAATAACTAATAGCGTTGGCGATTGTTCCCATTTAATTTTAATTCAATTTTTAGATATAATTTGATTAACCCTAAATGATTTTTAAAAATATTTTGATATATTGTGTTTAAAAAAAATAGTCATATCTCGCTCAATTACGCTTATCTATTATTCAAATTTATTTTAAAATTCATATTTATGTTATACAAGATGACCCAAATGATCCTTTTTAAGTTTTGGACATAACCAGGGTTAAGAAAATAGAACATGTAATCATTATAGCATTGTCCGATTTGATTCCAATTTAATTTTTGAAGTTCATTTGATGTACCGTATATTATTTTTAAAATTTTTCTTATGAATTGTTTTTAAAAAAAATTATTATATCTCACTCTAATACTGTTATTTATTATTCGAATATAATTTACATTTACTATTTCGCATATTCAAGATAGCCAAATGATGTTTTTCACGGCTTGAACACAACCAGAATTAAGAAAATATAATAACTCTTCGCGTTAGATTGTTCCGATTTAATTATAATTTAATATTTAGGTATAATTTGATTAACCCTAAATAATTTTTAAAAATAATTTTAAGTATTATGTTTTACAAAAATTGTCATATCTCACTCAATTACGGTTATCTATTATTCAAATTTATTTTAAAATTAATAATTAGGTTATACAAGTTGACTCAATTGATCCTTTTTAAGTTTTGGACATAACCAGGGTTAAGAAAATGGAACAATTAATCAATAATAGCATTGTCCGATTTGATACCAATTTAATCTTTGAAGTTCATTTGATGTACTGTAAATTATTTTTAAAATTTTTCTTATGAATTGTTTTTTAAAAAAATATCTATATCTCACTCTATTACTGATATCTATTATTCGAATATAATTTAAATTTACTAATTCGCATATACAAGATAGCCAAATGATGTTTTTTGCGGTTTGAACACAACCAGAGTTAAGAAAATGTAATAACTAATAGCGTTGGCGATTGTTCCGATTTAATTTTAATTCAATTTTTAGATATAATTTGATCAACGAATGATTTTTAAAAATATTTTGATATATTGTGTTTAAAAAAAATAGTCATATCTCACTTAATTACGGTTATCTATTATTAAAATTTAATTTATTATAATATTTAGGTTATACAAGATGACTCAAATTATCATATTTAAGTTTTGGACATAACCAGGGTTAAGAAAATAGAACAGTTAATCATTATAGCATGGTCCGATTTGATTCCAATTTATTCTTTGGAGTTCATTTGATGGACTATAAATTATTTTTAAATTTTTTCTTATGAATTGTTTTTTAAAAAAATGATTATATCTCACTCTATTACTGTTATCTATTATTCGAATAGAATTTAAATTTACTATTTCGCATATACAAGATAGCCAAATGATGTTTTTTACGGTTTGAACACAACCAGAATTAAGAAAATATAATAACTGATAGCGTTAAAGATTGTGCCGGATTAATTTTAATTTAATTTTTAGATATAACTTAATTAACCCTAAATGACTTTTAAAAATATTTTAATGTATTGTGTTTAAAAAAAATAGTCATATCTCACTCAATTACGGTTATCTATTATTCAAATTTATTTTAAAATAAATATTTAGGTTATACAAGATGACTCAAATGATCCTATTTAAGTTTTGGACATAACCAGGGTTAAGAAAATAGAACATTTAATCATTATAGCATTGTCAGATTTGATTCCAATTTAATCTTTGAAGTTCATTTGATGGACTCTAAATTATTTTTAAAATTTTTCTTATGAATTGTTTTCTAAAAAAAATAATTATATCTGACTCTATTACTAATATCTATTATTCGAATATAATTTAAATTTACTATTTCGCATATACAAGATAGCCAAATGATGTTTTTTGCCGTTTAAACACAACCAGAGTTAAGGAAATGTAATAACTAATAGGGTTGGCGATTGTTCCGATTTAATTTTAATTCAATTTTTAAAAATAATTTTATGTATTATGTTTTAAAAAAATAGTCATATCTTACTCAATTACGGTTATCTATTATTCAAATTTATTTTAAAATTAATATTTAAGTTTTACCAGATGACTCAATTGATCCTTTTCAAGTTTTAAACATAACTAGGGTTAAGAAAATAGAACAATTAATCATTATAGCATTGTCCGATTTGATTCCAATTTAATTTTTGAACTTCATTTGATGTACTGTAAATTATTTTTAAAATTTTTCTTATGAATAGTTTTTTAAAAAATAATTTTATCTCACTCTATTACTGTTATCTATTATTCGAATTTAATTTAAATTTACTATTTCGCATTTACAAGATAGCCAAATGATGTTATTTGCGGTTTGAACACAACCAGAGTTAAGAAAATGTAATAACTAATTGGGTTGGCGATTGTTCCGATTTAATATTAATTTAATTTTTAGATATAATTTGATTAACCCTAAATGATTTTTAAAATTATTTTAATATATTGTGTTAAAAAAAAATAGTCATATCTCACTCAATTACGGTTATCTATTATTCAAATTTATTTTAAAATTAATATTTAGGTAACACAAGATGACTTAAATGATCCTTTTTAAGTTTTGGACATAACCAGGGTTAAGAAAATAGAACAATTAATCATTATTGCATTGTCCGATTTGATTCGAATTTAATCTTTGAAGTTCATTTGATGGACTGTAAATTATTTTTAAAATTTTTCCTATGAATTTTTTTTTAAAGAAATAATTACCCTAAATGACTTAAAAATATTTTGATGTATTGTGTTTAAAAAAAATAGTCATATCTCGCTCAATTACGGTTATCTATTATTCAAATTTATTTTAAAATTATTATTTATATTATAGTCAATATTATTATCAAAATTATAATCAATAATAGCATTGTCCTATTTGATTCCAATTTAATCTTTTAAGTTCATTTAATGTACTATAAATTATTTTTAAATTTTTTCTTATGAATTGTTTTTTAAAAAAATATTTATATCTCAATCTATTACTGTTATCTATTATTCGAATTTAATTTAAATTTACTATTTCGCATATACAAGATAGCCAAATGATGTTATTTGCGGTTTGAACACAACGAGAGTTAAGAAAATGTAATAACTAATCGGGTTGGCGATTGTTCCGATTTAATATTAATTTAATTTTTAGATATAATTTGATTAACCCTAAATGATTTTTAAAAATATTTTGATGTATTGTGAATAAAAAAAATGGTCATATCTCACTCAATTACGGTTATCTATTATTCAAATTTATTTTAAAATTAATATTTAGGTAACACAAGATGACTCAAATGATCCTTTTTAAGTTTTGGATATAACCAGGGTTAAGAAAATAGAACAATTAATCATTATTGCATTGTCCGATTTGATTCGAATTTAATCTTTGAAGTTCATTTGATGGACTGTAAATTATTTTTAAAATTTTTCCTATGAATTTTTTTTTAAAGAAATAATTACCCTAAATGACTTTTAAAAATATTTTGATGTATTGTGCTTAAAAAAAATAGTCATATCTCGCTCAATTACGGTTATCTATTATTCAAATTTATTTTAAAATTATTATTTATATAATAGTCAATATTATTATCAAAATTATAATCAATAATAGCATTGTCCTATTTGATTCCAATTTAATCTTTTAAGTTCATTTAATGTACTATAAATTATTTTTAAATTTTTTCTTATGAATTGTTTTTTAAAAAAATATTTATATCTCACTCTATTACTCATATCTATTATTCGAATATAATTTAAATTTACTATTTCGCATATACAAGATAGCCAAATGATGTTTTTTACGGTTTGAACACAACCAGAATTAAGAAACATAATAACTTCGCGTTAACGATTGTTCCGATCCGATCAACCAGAGTTAAGAAAATGTAATAACTAATAGCGTTGGCGATTGTTCCCATTTAATTTTAATTCAATTTTTAGATATAACTTGATTAACCCTAAATGATTTTTAAAAATATTTTGATATATTGTGTTTATAAAAAATAGTCATATCTCGCTCAATTACGCTTATCTATTATTCAAATTTATTTTAAAATTCATATTTATGTTATACAAGATGACCCAAATGATCCTTTTTAAGTTTTGGACATAACCAGGGTTAAGAAAATAGAACATGTAATCATTATAGCATTGTCCGATTTGATTCCAATTTAATTTTTGAAGTTCATTTGATGTACCGTAAATTATTTTTAAAATTTTTCTTATGAATTGTTTTTAAAAAAAATTATTATATCTCACTCTAATACTGTTATTTATTATTCGAATATAATTTACATTTACTATTTCGCATATTCAAGATAGCCAAATGATGTTTTTCACGGCTTGAACACAACCAGAATTAAGAAAATATAATAACTCTTCGCGTTAGATTGTTCCGATTTAATTATAATTTAATATTTAGGTATAATTTGATTAACCCTAAATAATTTTTAAAAATAATTTTAAGTATTATGTTTTACAAAAATAGTCATATCTCACTCAATTACGGTTATCTATTATTCAAATTTATTTTAAAATTAATAATTAGGTTATACAAGTTGACTCAATTGATCCTTTTTAAGTTTTGGACATAACCAGGGTTAAGAAAATATAACAATTTATCATTATAGCATTGTCCGATTTGATTCCAATATAATTTTTGAAGTTCATTAGATGGACTGTAAATTATTTTTAAAATTTTTCTAATGAATTGTTTTTTAAAAAAATATTTATATCTCACTCTATTACTGTTATCTATTATTCGAATTTAATTTAAATTTACTAATTCGCATATACAAGATAGCCAAATGATGTTTTTTGCGGTTTGAACACAACCAGAGTTAAGAAAATGTAATAACTAATAGCGTTGGCGATTGTTCCGATTTAATTTTAATTCAATTTTTAGATATAATTTGATCAACGAATGATTTTTAAAAATATTTTGATATATTGTGTTTAAAAAAAATAGTCATATCTCACTTAATTACGGTTATCTATTATTAAAATTTAATTTATTATAATATTTAGGTTATACAAGATGACTCAAATTATCCTATTTAAGTTTTGGACATAACCAGGGTTAAGAAAATAGAACAATTAATCATTATTGCATTGTCCGATTTGATTCCAATTTAATCTTTGAAGTTCATTTGATGGGATGTAAATTATTTTTTAAATTTTTCTTATGAATTGTTTTCTAAAAAAATAATTATATCTCACTCTATTACTATTATCTATTATTCGAATAGAATTTAAATTTACTATTTCGCACATACAAGATAGCCAAATGATGTTTTTTACGGTTTGAACACAACCAGAATTAAGAAAATATAATAACTTCGCGTTAACGATTGTTCCGATTTAATTTTAATTTAATTTTTAGATATAATTTGATTAACCCTAAATGATTTTTAAAACTATTTTAATATATTGTGTTTAAAAAATATAGTCATATCTCACTCAATTACGGTTATCTATTATTCAAATTTATTTTAAAATTAATATTTAGGTTATACAAGATGACTCAAATGATCCTTTTTATGTTTTGGACATAACCAGGGTTAAGAAAATAGAACAATTAATCATTATTGCATTGTCCGATCTGATTCCAATTTAATCTTTGAAGTTCATATGATGGACTGTAAATTATATTTAAATTTTTTCTTATGAATTGTTTTTTAAAAAAATAATTATATCTCACTCTATTACTGTTATCTATTATTCGAATAGAATTTGAACTTACTATTTCGCATATTAAAGATAGCCAAATGATGTTTTTTACGGTTTGAACACAACCAGAATTAAGAAAATATAATAACTGATAGCGTTAAAGATTGTTCCGTTTTAATTTTAATTTAATTTTTAGATATAATTTGATTAACCCTAAATGACTTTTAAAAATATTTTGATGTATTTTGTTTAAAAAAAATAGTCATATCTCACTCAATTACGGTTATCTATTATTCAAATTTATTTTAAAATAAATATTTAGGTTATACAAGATGACTCAAATGATCCTATTTAAGTTTTGGACATAACCAGGGTTAAGAAAATAGAACAGTTAATCATTATAGCATGGTCCGACTTGATTCCAATTTATTCTTTGGAGTTCATTTGATGGACTATAAATTATTTTTAAATTTTTTCTTATGAATTGTTTTTTAAAAAAATGATTATATCTCACTCTATTACTGTGATCTATTATTCGAATAGAATTTAAATTTACTATTTCGCATATACAAGATAGCCAAATGATGTTTTTTACGGTTTGAACACAACCAGAATTAAGAAAATATAATAACTGATAGCGTTAAAGATTGTGCCGGATTAATTTTAATTTAATTTTTAGATATAACTTAATTAACCCTAAATGACTTTTAAAAATATTTTAATGTATTGTGTTTAAAAAAAATAGTCATATCTCACTCAATTACGGTTATCTATTATTCAAATTTATTTTAAAATAAATATTTAGGTTATACAAGATGACTCAAATGATCCTATTTAAGTTTTGGACATAACCAGGGTTAAGAAAATAGAACAATTAATCATTATAGCATTGTCAGATTTGATTCCAATTTAATCTTTGAAGTTCATTTGATGGACTCTAAATTATTTTTAAAATTTTTCTTATGAATTGTTCTCTAAAAAAAATAATTATATCTCACTCTATTACTAATATCTATTATTCGAATATAAGTTAAATTTACTATTTCGCATATACAAGATAGCCAAATGATGTTTTTTGCCGTTTAAACACAACCAGAGTTAAGGAAATGTAATAACTAATAGGGTTGGCGATTGTTCCGATTTAATTTTAATTCAATTTTTAAAAATAATTTTATGTATTATGTTTTAAAAAAATAGTCATATCTTACTCAATTACGGTTATCTATTATTCAAATTTATTTTAAAATTAATATTTAAGTTATACCAGATGACTCAATTGATCCTTTTCAAGTTTTAAACATAACTAGGGTTAAGAAAATAGAACAATTAATCATTATAGCATTGTCCGATTTGATTCCAATTTAATTTTTGAACTTCATTTGATGTACTGTAAATTATTTTTAAAATTTTTCTTATGAATTGTTTTTTAAAAAATAATTTTATCTCACTCTATTACTGTTATCTATTATTCGAATTTAATTTAAATTTACTATTTCGCATTTACAAGATAGCCAAATGATGTTATTTGCGGTTTGAACACAACCAGAGTTAAGAAAATGTAATAACTAATTGGGTTGGCGATTGTTCCGATTTAATATTAATTTAATTTTTAGATATAATTTGATTAACCCTAAATGATTTTTAAAATTATTTTAATATATTGTGTTAAAAAAAAATAGTCATATCTCACTCAATTACGGTTATCTATTATTCAAATTTATTTTAAAATTAATATTTAGGTAACACAAGATGACTCAAATGATCCTTTTTAAGTTTTGGACATAACCAGGGTTAAGAAAATAGAACAATTAATCATTATTGCATTGTCCGATTTGATTCGAATTTAATCTTTGAAGTTCATTTGATGGACTGTAAATTATTTTTAAAATTTTTCCTATGAATTTTTTTTTAAAGAAATAATTACCCTAAATGACTTAAAAATATTTTGATGTATTGTGTTTAAAAAAAATAGTCATATCTCGCTCAATTACGGTTATCTATTATTCAAATTTATTTTAAAATTATTATTTATATTATAGTCAATATTATTATCAAAATTATAATCAATAATAGCATTGTCCTATTTGATTCCAATTTAATCTTTTAAGTTCATTTAATGTACTATAAATTATTTTTAAATTTTTTCTTATGAATTGTTTTTTAAAAAAATATTTATATCTCACTCTATTACTGTTATCTATTATTCGAATTTAATTTAAATTTACTATTTCGCATATACAAGATAGCCAAATGATGTTATTTGCGGTTTGAACACAACCAGAGTTAAGAAAATGTAATAACTAATTGGGTTGGCGATTGTTCCGATTTAATATTAATTTAATTTTTAGATATAATTTGATTAACCCTAAATGATTTTTAAAATTATTTTAATATATTGTGTTAAAAAAAAATAGTCATATCTCACTCAATTACGGTTATCTATTATTCAAATTTATTTTAAAATTAATATTTAGGTAACACAAGATGACTTAAATGATCCTTTTTAAGTTTTGGACATAACCAGGGTTAAGAAAATAGAACAATTAATCATTATTGCATTGTCCGATTTGATTCGAATTTAATCTTTGAAGTTCATTTGATGGACTGTAAATTATTTTTAAAATTTTTCCTATGAATTTTTTTTTAAAGAAATAATTACCCTAAATGACTTAAAAATATTTTGATGTATTGTGTTTAAAAAAAATAGTCATATCTCGCTCAATTACGGTTATCTATTATTCAAATTTATTTTAAAATTATTATTTATATAATAGTCAATATTATTATCAAAATTATAATCAATAATAGCATTGTCCTATTTGATTCCAATTTAATCTTTTAAGTTCATTTAATGTACTATAAATTATTTTTAAATTTTTTCTTATGAATTGTTTTTTAAAAAAATATTTATATCTCACTCTATTACTCATATCTATTATTCGAATATAATTTAAATTTACTATTTCGCATATACAAGATAGCCAAATGATGTTTTTTACGGTTTGAACACAACCAGAATTAAGAAACATAATAACTTCGCGTTAACGATTGTTCCGATCCGATCAACCAGAGTTAAGAAAATGTAATAACTAATAGCGTTGGCGATTGTTCCCATTTAATTTTAATTCAATTTTTAGATATAATTTGATTAACCCTAAATGATTTTTAAAAATATTTTGATATATTGTGTTTATAAAAAATAGTCATATCTCGCTCAATTACGCTTATCTATTATTCAAATTTATTTTAAAATTCATATTTATGTTATACAAGATGACCCAAATGATCCTTTTTAAGTTTTGGACATAACCAGGGTTAAGAAAATAGAACATGTAATCATTATAGCATTGTCCGATTTGATTCCAATTTAATTTTTGAAGTTCATTTGATGTACCGTAAATTATTTTTAAAATTTTTCTTATGAATTGTTTTTAAAAAAAATTATTATATCTCACTCTAATACTGTTATTTATTATTCGAATATAATTTACATTTACTATTTCGCATATTCAAGATAGCCAAATGATGTTTTTCACGGCTTGAACACAACCAGAATTAAGAAAATATAATAACTCTTCGCGTTAGATTGTTCCGATTTAATTATAATTTAATATTTAGGTATAATTTGATTAACCCTAAATAATTTTTAAAAATAATTTTAAGTATTATGTTTTACAAAAATAGTCATATCTCACTCAATTACGGTTATCTATTATTCAAATTTATTTTAAAATTAATAATTAGGTTATACAAGTTGACTCAATTGATCCTTTTTAAGTTTTGGACATAACCAGGGTTAAGAAAATATAACAATTAATCATTATAGCATTGTCCGATTTGATTCCAATATAATTTTTGAAGTTCATTTGATGGACTGTAAATTATTTTTTAAATTTTTCTTATGAATTGTTTTCTAAAAAAATAATTATATCTCACTCTATTACTATTATCTATTATTCGAATAGAATTTAAATTTACTATTTCGCACATACAAGATAGCCAAATGATGTTTTTTACGGTTTGAACACAACCAGAATTAAGAAAATATAATAACTTCGCGTTAACGATTGTTCCGATTTAATTTTAATTTAATTTTTAGATATAATTTGATTAACCCTAAATGATTTTTAAAACTATTTTAATATATTGTGTTTAAAAAGTATAGTCATATCTCACTCAATTACGGTTATCTATTATTCAAATTTATTTTAAAATTAATATTTAGGTTATACAAGATGACTCAAATGATCCTTTTTATGTTTTGGACATAACCAGGGTTAAGAAAATAGAACAATTAATCATTATTGCATTGTCCGATCTGATTCCAATTTAATCTTTGAAGTTCATATGATGGACTGTAAATTATATTTAAATTTTTTCTTATGAATTGTTTTTTAAAAAAATAATTATATCTCACTCTATTACTGTTATCTATTATTCGAATAGAATTTGAACTTACTATTTCGCATATTAAAGATAGCCAAATGATGTTTTTTACGGTTTGAACACAACCAGAATTAAGAAAATATAATAACTGATAGCGTTAAAGATTGTTCCGTTTTAATTTTAATTTAATTTTTAGATATAATTTGATTAACCCTAAATGACTTTTAAAAATATTTTGATGTATTTTGTTTAAAAAAAATAGTCATATCTCACTCAATTACGGTTATCTATTATTCAAATTTATTTTAAAATAAATATTTAGGTTATACAAGATGACTCAAATGATCCTATTTAAGTTTTGGACATAACCAGGGTTAAGAAAATAGAACAGTTAATCATTATAGCATGGTCCGATTTGATTCCAATTTATTCTTTGGAGTTCATTTGATGGACTATAAATTATTTTTAAATTTTTTCTTATGAATTGTTATTTAAAAAAATGATTATATCTCACTCTATTACTGTTATCTATTATTCGAATAGAATTTAAATTTACTATTTCGCATATACAAGATAGCCAAATGATGTTTTTTACGGTTTGAACACAACCAGAATTAAGAAAATATAATAACTGATAGCGTTAAAGATTGTGCCGGATTAATTTTAATTTAATTTTTAGATATAACTTAATTAACCCTAAATGACTTTTAAAAATATTTTAATGTATTGTGTTTAAAAAAAATAGTCATATCTCACTCAATTACGGTTATCTATTATTCAAATTTATTTTAAAATAAATATTTAGGTTATACAAGATGACTCAAATGATCCTATTTAAGTTTTGGACATAACCAGGGTTAAGAAAATAGAACAATTAATCATTATAGCATTGTCAGATTTGATTCCAATTTAATCTTTGAAGTTCATTTGATGGACTCTAAATTATTTTTAAAATTTTTCTTATGAATTGTTCTCTAAAAAAAATAATTATATCTCACTCTATTACTAATATCTATTATTCGAATATAATTTAAATTTACTATTTCGCATATACAAGATAGCCAAATGATGTTTTTTGCCGTTTAAACACAACCAGAGTTAAGGAAATGTAATAACTAATAGGGTTGGCGATTGTTCCGATTTAATTTTAATTCAATTTTTAAAAATAATTTTATGTATTATGTTTTAAAAAAATAGTCATATCTTACTCAATTACGGTTATCTATTATTCAAATTTATTTTAAAATTAATATTTAAGTTATACCAGATGACTCAATTGATCCTTTTCAAGTTTTAAACATAACTAGGGTTAAGAAAATAGAACAATTAATCATTATAGCATTGTCCGATTTGATTCCAATTTAATTTTTGAACTTCATTTGATGTACTGTAAATTATTTTTAAAATTTTTCTTATGAATTGTTTTTTAAAAAATAATTTTATCTCACTCTATTACTGTTATCTATTATTCGAATTTAATTTAAATTTACTATTTCGCATTTACAAGATAGCCAAATGATGTTATTTGCGGTTTGAACACAACCAGAGTTAAGAAAATGTAATAACTAATTGGGTTGGCGATTGTTCCGATTTAATATTAATTTAATTTTTAGATATAATTTGATTAACCCTAAATGATTTTTAAAATTATTTTAATATATTGTGTTAAAAAAAAATAGTCATATCTCACTCAATTACGGTTATCTATTATTCAAATTTATTTTAAAATTAATATTTAGGTAACACAAGATGACTCAAATGATCCTTTTTAAGTTTTGGACATAACCAGGGTTAAGAAAATAGAACAATTAATCATTATTGCATTGTCCGATTTGATTCGAATTTAATCTTTGAAGTTCATTTGATGGACTGTAAATTATTTTTAAAATTTTTCCTATGAATTTTTTTTTAAAGAAATAATTACCCTAAATGACTTAAAAATATTTTGATGTATTGTGTTTAAAAAAAATAGTCATATCTCGCTCAATTACGGTTATCTATTATTCAAATTTATTTTAAAATTATTATTTATATTATAGTCAATATTATTATCAAAATTATAATCAATAATAGCATTGTCCTATTTGATTCCAATTTAATCTTTTAAGTTCATTTAATGTACTATAAATTATTTTTAAATTTTTTCTTATGAATTGTTTTTTAAAAAAATATTTATATCTCACTCTATTACTGTTATCTATTATTCGAATTTAATTTAAATTTACTATTTCGCATATACAAGATAGCCAAATGATGTTATTTGCGGTTTGAACACAACCAGAGTTAAGAAAATGTAATAACTAATTGGGTTGGCGATTGTTCCGATTTAATATTAATTTAATTTTTAGATATAATTTGATTAACCCTAAATGATTTTTAAAAATATTTTGATGTATTGTGTATAAAAAAAATGGTCATATCTCACTCAATTACGGTTATCTATTATTCAAATTTATTTTAAAATTAATATTTAGGTTATACAAGTTGACTCAATTGATCCTTTTTAATTTTTGGACATAACCAGGGTTAAGAAAATGGAACAATTAATCAATAATAGCATTGTCCGATTTGATACCAATTTAATCTTTGAAGTTCATTTGATGTACTGTAAATTATTTTTAAAATTTTTCTTATGAATTGTTTTTTTAAAAAATAATTATATCTTACTCTATTACTCATATCTATTATTCGAATATAATTTAAATTTACTATTTCGCATATACAAGATAGCCAAATTATGTTTTTTGCGGTTTCAACACAACCAGAGTTAAGAAAATGTAATAACTAACAGCGTTGGCGATTGTTCCGATTTAATTTTAATTTAATTTTTAGATATAATTTGATTAACCCTATATGATTTTTAAAATTATTTTAATATATTGTGTTAAAAAAAAATAGTCATATCTCACTCAATTACGGTTATCTATTATTCAAATTTATTTTAAAATTAATATTTAGGTAACACAAGATGACTCAAATGATCCTTTTTAAGTTTTGGATATAACCAGGGTTAAGAAAATAGAACAATTGATCATTATTGCATTGTCCGATTTGATTCGAATTTAATCTTTGAAGTTCATTTGATGGACTGTAAATTATTTTTAAAATTTTTCCTATGAATTTTTTTTTAAAGAAATAATTACCCTAAATGACTTTTAAAAATATTTTGATGTATTGTGCTTAAAAAAAATAGTCATATCTCGCTCAATTACGGTTATCTATTATTCAAATTTATTTTAAAATTATTATTTATATAATAGTCAATATTATTATCAAAATTATAATCAATAATAGCATTGTCCTATTTGATTCCAATTTAATCTTTTAAGTTCATTTAATGTACTATAAATTATTTTTAAATTTTTTCTTATGAATTGTTTTTTAAAAAAATATTTATATCTCACTCTATTACTCATATCTATTATTCGAATATAATTTAAATTTACTATTTCGCATATACAAGATAGCCAAATGATGTTTTTTGCGGTTTCAACACAACCAGAGTTAAGAAAATGTAATAACTAACAGCGTTGGCGATTGTTCCGATTTAATTTTAATTTAATTTTTAGATATAATTTGATTAACCCTATATGATTTTTAAAATTATTTTAATATATTGTGTTAAAAAAAAATAGTCATATCTCACTTAATTACGGTTATCTATTATTCAAATTTATTTTAAAATTAATATTTAGGTAACACAAGATGACTCAAATGATCCTTTTTAAGTTTTGGATATAACCAGGGTTAAGAAAATAGAACAATTGATCATTATTGCATTGTCCGATTTGATTCGAATTTAATCTTTGAAGTTCATTTGATGGACTGTAAATTATTTTTAAAATTTTTCCTATGAATTTTTTTTTAAAGAAATAATTACCCTAAATGACTTTTAAAAATATTTTGATGTATTGTGCTTAAAAAAAATAGTCATATCTCGCTCAATTACGGTTATCTATTATTCAAATTTATTTTAAAATTATTATTTATATAATAGTCAATATTATTATCAAAATTATAATCAATAATAGCATTGTCCTATTTGATTCCAATTTAATCTTTTAAGTTCATTTAATGTACTATAAATTATTTTTAAATTTTTTCTTATGAATTGTTTTTTAAAAAAATATTTATATCTCACTCTATTACTCATATCTATTATTCGAATATAATTTAAATTTACTATTTCGCATATACAAGATAGCCAAATGATGTTTTTTACGGTTTGAACACAACCAGAATTAAGAAACATAATAACTTCGCGTTAACGATTGTTCCGATCCGATCAACCAGAGTTAAGAAAATGTAATAACTAATAGCGTTGGCGATTGTTCCCATTTAATTTTAATTCAATTTTTAGATATAATTTGATTAACCCTAAATGATTTTTAAAAATATTTTGATATATTGTGTTTAAAAAAAATAGTCATATCTCGCTCAATTACGCTTATCTATTATTCAAATTTATTTTAAAATTCATATTTATGTTATACAAGATGACCCAAATGATCCTTTTTAAGTTTTGGACATAACCAGGGTTAAGAAAATAGAACATGTAATCATTATAGCATTGTCCGATTTGATTCCAATTTAATTTTTGAAGTTCATTTGATGTACCGTAAATTATTTTTAAAATTTTTCTTATGAATTGTTTTTAAAAAAAATTATTATATCTCACTCTAATACTGTTATTTATTATTCGAATATAATTTACATTTACTATTTCGCATATTCAAGATAGCCAAATGATGTTTTTCACGGCTTGAACACAACCAGAATTAAGAAAATATAATAACTCTTCGCGTTAGATTGTTCCGATTTAATTATAATTTAATATTTAGGTATAATTTGATTAACCCTAAATAATTTTTAAAAATAATTTTAAGTATTATGTTTTACAAAAATAGTCATATCTCACTCAATTACGGTTATCTATTATTCAAATTTATTTTAAAATTAATAATTAGGTTATACAAGTTGACTCAATTGATCCTTTTTAAGTTTTGGACATAACCAGGGTTAAGAAAATATAACAATTAATCATTATAGCATTGTCCGATTTGATTCCAATATAATTTTTGAAGTTCATTTGATGGACTGTAAATTATTTTTAAAATTTTTCTAATGAATTGTTTTTTAAAAAAATATTTATATCTCACTCTATTACTGTTATCTATTATTCGAATTTAATTTAAATTTACTATTTCACATATACAAGATTGCCAAATGATGTTTTTTGCGGTTTGAACACAACCAGAGTTAAGAAAATGTAATAACTAATAGCGTTGGCGATTGTTCCGATTTAATTTTAGTTCAATTTTTAGATATAATTTGATTAACGAATGATTTTTAAAAATATTTTGATATATTGTGTTTAAAAAAAATAGTCATATCTCACTCAATTACGGTTATCTATTATTCAAATTTATTTTAAAATTAATATTTAGGTTATACAGATGACTCGAATGATCCTTTTTAAGTTTTGGACATAACCAGGGTTAAGAAAATAGAACAGTTAATCATTATAGCATTGTCCGATTTGATTCCAATTTAATCTTTGAAGTTCATTTGATGTACTGTAAATTGATTTTAAAATTTTTCTTATGAATTGTTTTCTAAAAAAAATAATTATATCTCACTCTATTACTAATATCTATTATTCAAATATAATTTAAATTTACTATTTCGCACATACAAGATAGCCAAATGATGTTTTTTGCCGTTTAAACACAACCAGAGTTAAGGAAATGTAATAACTAATAGGGTTGGCGATTGTTCCGATTTAATTTTAATTCAATTTTTAAAAATAATTTTATGTATTATGTTTTAAAAAAATAGTCATATCTTACTCAATTACGGTTATCTATTATTCAAATTTATTTTAAAATTAATATTTAAGTTATACCAGATGACTCAATTGATCCTTTTCAAGTTTTAAACATAACTAGGGTTAAGAAAATAGAACAATTAATCATTATAGCATTGTCCGATTTGATTCCAATTTAATTTTTGAACTTCATTTGATGTACTGTAAATTATTTTTAAAATTTTTCTTATGAATTGTTTTTTAAAAAATAATTTTATCTCACTCTATTACTGTTATCTATTATTCGAATTTAATTTAAATTTACTATTTCGCATTTACAAGATAGCCAAATGATGTTATTTGCGGTTTGAACACAACCAGAGTTAAGAAAATGTAATAACTAATTGGGTTGGCGATTGTTCCGATTTAATATTAATTTAATTTTTAGATATAATTTGATTAACCCTAAATGATTTTTAAAATTATTTTAATATATTGTGTTAAAAAAAAATAGTCATATCTCACTCAATTACGGTTATCTATTATTCAAATTTATTTTAAAATTAATATTTAGGTAACACAAGATGACTCAAATGATCCTTTTTAAGTTTTGGACATAACCAGGGTTAAGAAAATAGAACAATTAATCATTATTGCATTGTCCGATTTGATTCGAATTTAATCTTTGAAGTTCATTTGATGGACTGTAAATTATTTTTAAAATTTTTCCTATGAATTTTTTTTTAAAGAAATAATTACCCTAAATGACTTAAAAATATTTTGATGTATTGTGTTTAAAAAAAATAGTCATATCTCGCTCAATTACGGTTATCTATTATTCAAATTTATTTTAAAATTATTATTTATATTATAGTCAATATTATTATCAAAATTATAATCAATAATAGCATTGTCCTATTTGATTCCAATTTAATCTTTTAAGTTCATTTAATGTACTATAAATTATTTTTAAATTTTTTCTTATGAATTGTTTTTTAAAAAAATATTTATATCTCACTCTATTACTGTTATCTATTATTCGAATTTAATTTAAATTTACTATTTCGCATATACAAGATAGGCAAATGATGTTATTTGCGGTTTGAACACAACCAGAGTTAAGAAAATGTAATAACTAATTGGGTTGGCGATTGTTCCGATTTAATATTAATTTAATTTTTAGATATAATTTGATTAACCCTAAATGATTTTTAAAAATATTTTGATGTATTGTGTATAAAAAAAATGGTCATATCTCACTCAATTACGGTTATCTATTATTCAAATTTATTTTAAAATTAATATTTAGGTTATACAAGTTGACTCAATTGATCCTTTTTAATTTTTGGACATAACCAGGGTTAAGAAAATGGAACAATTAATCAATAATAGCATTGTCCGATTTGATACCAATTTAATCTTTGAAGTTCATTTGATGTACTGTAAATTATTTTTAAAATTTTTCTTATGAATTGTTTTTTTAAAAAATAATTATATCTTACTCTATTACTCATATCTATTATTCGAATATAATTTAAATTTACTATTTCGCATATACAAGATAGCCAAATGATGTTTTTTGCGGTTTCAACACAACCAGAGTTAAGAAAATGTAATAACTAACAGCGTTGGCGATTGTTCCGATTTAATTTTAATTTAATTTTTAGATATAATTTGATTAACCCTATATGATTTTTAAAATTATTTTAATATATTGTGTTAAAAAAAAATAGTCATATCTCACTCAATTACGGTTATCTATTATTCAAATTTATTTTAAAATTAATATTTAGGTAACACAAGATGACTCAAATGATCCTTTTTAAGTTTTGGATATAACCAGGGTTAAGAAAATAGAACAATTAATCATTATTGCATTGTCCGATTTGATTCGAATTTAATCTTTGAAGTTCATTTGATGGACTGTAAATTATTTTTAAAATTTTTCCTATGAATTTTTTTTTAAAGAAATAATTACCCTAAATGACTTTTAAAAATATTTTGATGTATTGTGCTTAAAAAAAATAGTCATATCTCGCTCAATTACGGTTATCTATTATTCAAATTTATTTTAAAATTATTATTTATATAATAGTCAATATTATTATCAAAATTATAATCAATAATAGCATTGTCCTATTTGATTCCAATTTAATCTTTTAAGTTCATTTAATGTACTATAAATTATTTTTAAATTTTTTCTTATGAATTGTTTTTTAAAAAAATATTTATATCTCACTCTATTACTCATATCTATTATTCGAATATAATTTAAATTTACTATTTCGCATATACAAGATAGCCAAATGATGTTTTTTACGGTTTGAACACAACCAGAATTAAGAAACATAATAACTTCGCGTTAACGATTGTTCCGATCCGATCAACCAGAGTTAAGAAAATGTAATAACTAATAGCGTTGGCGATTGTTCCCATTTAATTTTAATTCAATTTTTAGATATAATTTGATTAACCCTAAATGATTTTTAAAAATATTTTGATATATTGTGTTTAAAAAAAATAGTCATATCTCGCTCAATTACGCTTATCTATTATTCAAATTTATTTTAAAATTCATATTTATGTTATACAAGATGACCCAAATGATCCTTTTTAAGTTTTGGACATAACCAGGGTTAAGAAAATAGAACATGTAATCATTATAGCATTGTCCGATTTGATTCCAATTTAATTTTTGAAGTTCATTTGATGTACCGTAAATTATTTTTAAAATTTTTCTTATGAATTGTTTTAAAAAAAAATTATTATATCTCACTCTAATACTGTTATTTATTATTCGAATATAATTTACATTTACTATTTCGCATATTCAAGATAGCCAAATGATGTTTTTCACGGCTTGAACACAACCAGAATTAAGAAAATATAATAACTCTTCGCGTTAGATTGTTCCGATTTAATTATAATTTAATATTTAGGTATAATTTGATTAACCCTAAATAATTTTTAAAAATAATTTTAAGTATTATGTTTTACAAAAATAGTCATATCTCACTCAATTACGGTTATCTATTATTCAAATTTATTTTAAAATTAATAATTAGGTTATACAAGTTGACTCAATTGATCCTTTTTAAGTTTTGGACATAACCAGGGTTAAGAAAATATAACAATTAATCATTATAGCATTGTCCGATTTGATTCCAATATAATTTTTGAAGTTCATTTGATGGACTGTAAATTATTTTTAAAATTTTTCTAATGAATTGTTTTTTAAAAAAATATTTATATCTCACTCTATTACTGTTATCTATTATTCGAATTTAATTTAAATTTACTATTTCACATATACAAGATAGCCAAATGATGTTTTTTGCGGTTTGAACACAACCAGAGTTAAGAAAATGTAATAACTAATAGCGTTGGCGATTGTTCCGATTTAATTTTAGTTCAATTTTTAGATATAATTTGATTAACGAATGATTTTTAAAAATATTTTGATATATTGTGTTTAAAAAAAATAGTCATATCTCACTCAATTACGGTTATCTATTATTCAAATTTATTTTAAAATTAATATTTAGGTTATACAGATGACTCGAATGATCCTTTTTAAGTTTTGGACATAACCAGGGTTAAGAAAATAGAACAGTTAATCATTATAGCATTGTCCGATTTGATTCCAATTTAATCTTTGAAGTTCATTTGATGTACTGTAAATTGATTTTAAAATTTTTCTTATGAATTGTTTTCTAAAAAAAATAATTATATCTCACTCTATTACTAATATCTATTATTCAAATATAATTTAAATTTACTATTTCGCACATACAAGATAGCCAAATGATGTTTTTTGCCGTTTAAACACAACCAGAGTTAAGGAAATGTAATAACTAATAGGGTTGGCGATTGTTCCGATTTAATTTTAATTCAATTTTTAAAAATAATTTTATGTATTATGTTTTAAAAAAATAGTCATATCTTACTCAATTACGGTTATCTATTATTCAAATTTATTTTAAAATTAATATTTAAGTTATACCAGATGACTCAATTGATCCTTTTCAAGTTTTAAACATAACTAGGGTTAAGAAAATAGAACAATTAATCATTATAGCATTGTCCGATTTGATTCCAATTTAATTTTTGAACTTCATTTGATGTACTGTAAATTATTTTTAAAATTTTTCTTATGAATTGTTTTTTAAAAAATAATTTTATCTCACTCTATTACTGTTATCTATTATTCGAATTTAATTTAAATTTACTATTTCGCATTTACAAGATAGCCAAATGATGTTATTTGCGGTTTGAACACAACCAGAGTTAAGAAAATGTAATAACTAATTGGGTTGGCGATTGTTCCGATTTAATATTAATTTAATTTTTAGATATAATTTGATTAACCCTAAATGATTTTTAAAATTATTTTAATATATTGTGTTAAAAAAAAATAGTCATATCTCACTCAATTACGGTTATCTATTATTCAAATTTATTTTAAAATTAATATTTAGGTAACACAAGATGACTCAAATGATCCTTTTTAAGTTTTGGACATAACCAGGGTTAAGAAAATAGAACAATTAATCATTATTGCATTGTCCGATTTGATTCGAATTTAATCTTTGAAGTTCATTTGATGGACTGTAAATTATTTTTAAAATTTTTCCTATGAATTTTTTTTTAAAGAAATAATTACCCTAAATGACTTAAAAATATTTTGATGTATTGTGTTTAAAAAAAATAGTCATATCTCGCTCAATTACGGTTATCTATTATTCAAATTTATTTTAAAATTATTATTTATATTATAGTCAATATTATTATCAAAATTATAATCAATAATAGCATTGTCCTATTTGATTCCAATTTAATCTTTTAAGTTCATTTAATGTACTATAAATTATTTTTAAATTTTTTCTTATGAATTGTTTTTTAAAAAAATATTTATATCTCACTCTATTACTGTTATCTATTATTCGAATTTAATTTAAATTTACTATTTCGCATATACAAGATAGCCAAATGATGTTATTTGCGGTTAGAACACAACCAGAGTTAAGAAAATGTAATAACTAATTGGGTTGGCGATTGTTCCGATTTAATATTAATTTAATTTTTAGATATAATTTGATTAACCCTAAATGATTTTTAAAAATATTTTGATGTATTGTGTATAAAAAAAATGGTCATATCTCACTCAATTACGGTTATCTATTATTCAAATTTATTTTAAAATTAATATTTAGGTTATACAAGTTGACTCAATTGATCCTTTTTAATTTTTGGACATAACCAGGGTTAAGAAAATGGAACAATTAATCAATAATAGCATTGTCCGATTTGATACCAATTTAATCTTTGAAGTTCATTTGATGTACTGTAAATTATTTTTAAAATTTTTCTTATGAATTGTTTTTTTAAAAAATAATTATATCTTACTCTATTACTCATATCTATTATTCGAATATAATTTAAATTTACTATTTCGCATATACAAGATAGCCAAATGATGTTTTTTGCGGTTTCAACACAACCAGAGTTAAGAAAATGTAATAACTAACAGCGTTGGCGATTGTTCCGATTTAATTTTAATTTAATTTTTAGATATAATTTGATTAACCCTATATGATTTTTAAAATTATTTTAATATATTGTGTTAAAAAAAAATAGTCATATCTCACTCAATTACGGTTATCTATTATTCAAATTTATTTTAAAATTAATATTTAGGTAACACAAGATGACTCAAATGATCCTTTTTAAGTTTTGGATATAACCAGGGTTAAGAAAATAGAACAATTAATCATTATTGCATTGTCCGATTTGATTCGAATTTAATCTTTGAAGTTCATTTGATGGACTGTAAATTATTTTTAAAATTTTTCCTATGAATTTTTTTTTAAAGAAATAATTACCCTAAATGACTTTTAAAAATATTTTGATGTATTGTGCTTAAAAAAAATAGTCATATCTCGCTCAATTACGGTTATCTATTATTCAAATTTATTTTAAAATTATTATTTATATAATAGTCAATATTATTATCAAAATTATAATCAATAATAGCATTGTCCTATTTGATTCCAATTTAATCTTTTAAGTTCATTTAATGTACTATAAATTATTTTTAAATTTTTTCTTAT